>NC_051129.1:1942964-2176754 GCF_014839805.1 Manduca sexta
TGTTCGGGAAATCGATTTGATAAAGTTAATTTATTGTTGATACGGGGTGGGTGACCTGACGTTTAGATTCGCGGTTTTTGAAGGCGATCAGTGGACTACAAGATAGTGAATCTGTGGACTAACGGAGTTGGTTTATGTAACAGCTTTTGCTTGGGCAACGCTCACGTGGAAACGTTTTTCCAGAATAAATATTTTCGTGGATAAACAGTAGCTTATAGCATTTACGAGTAATGTAGCTTTTTTATTGCTTTGAATGACGAGACGAGCATGCCGTTCCCCTGATGGTAAGCGATAAGACCGCTCATAAACAGCAGAAACACCATCCCACACCTTATATTACAAAGCACTGCTTGTCATTCCAATGCAATGCTTCCTATGAAAAAAATAAATTAAAATCGATTTATGAATTCCTGAGATTAGCGCGATCAAAATTTTTAGGGTTATATATTAGTATAGATAGATTGGTAGAGCAGTAGTAAGTTTGCATCGAAGGGGTATCCTCAGTTGTGTTGCGTTAACGGTACGATATCGTTCTAAGGTCCTAGGTTCAAATCCCGAGTCGTGACGTGATATTGGGTTTTATTCATTCAGTATCAAGCTTGAATCTCGAATATCTGCTACTGCAGTAGTCTCACCCCCTATCATATCATAGGTGTCCTGGTTATACCTCTGTCTACTCCTTTGGGGGAAAGGACGTGATGTTCGTTTTGGCTTAGAAATATATTTTTGTGGAATGTGAAATTCTAATTATACTTAGGAGTAAAACTGTTAGATGAACATCCCGAATTTGAAATTAAGTACCTACATTGTAATTACGATCCGGCACAGTTGTAATAGTGTTTGTCCTTGGCAATTATTTTATTTAAACATAATTTTCTTGAAATAATATTATTATACTTCGTCCAACAGTTTATTTTACTTTGGACATAAACGCCTATTAAGTTCCATTATTACTTACAAGTACTCACAGCCAAAAAATGAATACTTCATGGACGCTGTTTTTTCAGTATCGACTAGCTGTTAGGTCCGATTTTTATTGAGCCTACAGATTGTCACGAAGATTCTTTATTCCTTTTTCTTAAAAAAAATGTGACATCGTAAATGAAATATTTTCATTTGATATATGTACATAATATTAATATGATTGATTGATGGTGCCAAGTAATTGAATGCTTGTACATGGTTATAAAGCAATGACAAATGTTGAGCAAAAATAACATAATCTATCGATGTGTTAAATTGATCAAAACTTCATCATAAATTATATCGATTGGTACAAGAAATCGAATCGATAACTCATTAGCACGTCACTAATTAATGAATACTCGAGCTGTCAAAAGTAAAAGCCTATTCTAGCGTATTTTGAGACCTATTACGAATCACGTTCATATTTTTAGAAAGCAAAAATTATGCTTCGCAAGTCAATCTTTGTTATGGCTCTGGTAGTAAAGTTGATAAGCACGCCTAAGGGTCCTTATCAGGGTCGGAAATAAAAGCCCTCAACGAAGTGTAACTGATAATAAGACCTTCGTATTCATTGTAATATCATTTTGAATGTATTTCCATTTATTTTGGTAACTGAGAAAATATTCTTATGGAATGAAAAAATAAATGATTATATTTGGCAAATTGTATTATTACAAATAAACCTAAAAATGAGGGTCCAGATGATAGATTGCTTTATTAGCGCGCGCAAAATATGTTTCTTATGTCTTAATAAGAAATGTGTATTATGTACCCAATCCCTAAGCGAATGATTTATTTGTACTAGATACAACAGATATTAGATGATCTTAATATCTTGTTAAAAATAGGTTAACCGCCATTTTCAATAATTGATTCCATTCGCTTTTTTCGATATACTTCAAAAATGGACCAATCAGAACAAAGAGTTTTTTGACATGCTTACAAATGAGTTAATTCGATTGGTTCATTCTCGGAATCGGGTTGAAGATTGACATTGGAATCGATTATTAATATCGAATCGATCTCTAAATAATAGACACACAACGGTGTGTTGTTAAGTCGCATCGCTTATACTAGCTAATGCTGTTTCAGATTCACCTAAAAAGTTGAATATGGTATGGTATACGCTTACGTAGTTCCAACAATAGATCGAAACCGCAATTTTCCATTTGCCATTCTGTCCATCGATTCGCGGTCTTCAATGCTTGTTTTGGAAATATGTTTCTATCCCTAGTTATGACGCAAGTGATAATAATGAGTATAGTTATGTTTTATTTTTGGATTGTTAGAAATATCTGACTTTTGGTTTGGAGAAGCATTACAGTTATATTCTTTTTTTTACATTCGAAGGAGTATTGATGCTATAATTGAACGTATATAGTATTGTAGCACAGTAGTGCAGTGTAGCCAGTGTAACTAGTGGTCATAATAAGACTTAACATCTCGTGTCTCAGGATGGCGAGCGCAGTGGAATACCAAACAATACTTTGTAATTAAAGGTGTCGGATGGTGTTTCTACTATTTATGGGCGGTCGTACCGCTTGTCTTGTCACTTTCAATTGAACTACTACAAAGAAAGCGTATCATACTTAAACCGCTGCGTGTCATTATGAACTCACGCATAAATAAATTATAATCACATATCTGTTTTACTCACACTAATCTGCTAAATACCTACAACAGTTTTTAATAACGTGCAAGTGTATTTGATCTTATACTTTAGGAAAAAGTAAAAGACATTCAAGTTGCCTCGTTTATATATTTTCTAAGAACTGTACTTAGTATTGCTCCGAACTTAGTACCTCAATATCGTCGCTTTTTAACAATAAAAAGATTAAAAACTTCTCCAATGATATCCTAAGTCACAGCATGACGGATTTGGAGACTGAGTTTTGTTTATCAAACCGCGCCGACTCAGTTCTTGACTCAGACAACAAGCGCTTAAATCATAGCTCAAGTATTGCTAATTAATAGGTCAATATCTTAAATATTTACTTAAGATCCGACTTAAATGTAACATCAGTTTTTCGTACGGACCTAAGCGTCTACATGTTTACGGGCTCATAATATTATGTTCCTTTGTCTTGACAAAGGAACATAGATTTTTTGTTTAGTAGCAAGCTACTAAACAAAAATCTTTGTTTGAAGTATTCATACGCATTTTTACAACGTTCCTAACATTTATCCCCAACAGTCTTTATCACTCGCAACGTTCAATGTTTGATCTGCTGTCATGAAGCGACCAGAAACACTTGACCCCTCAGATTTACACCATTGTGCGACAATGAAATTCTGCAAAATCTAGCTCGTAAATGTAAGTGCAAATACTCTTTTGTTGTAACTGGTTCTTTGTTCATTCGTGATTTGTGATGTCGGAATTAAATTAATTAGTGGTATTGCTGTGTACTTTTAATTATTAGCATGGGTATCTTGTACTTATATTAAGCTGGATAATCGTTGCTTCGCCTGATTAAAATTTACAGGACAAAAGTGCATAGAGTTCAGGGATAGCGTAGCTTCTTATTAGTGAAAGAATTTTCTGTTTTAGAGGAGTAATCTGGATTATTACGAGTTGAAACAAAAATATTAATGAATATAAATGAAAAAAAAATAATAATTCGCGGTAGTCTTGTATATAAGAGTGCATAGATATAAGTATAAAATTTGTATATGCCTGTTTCCAGAAAGTAATGAAGTTGTGTTGTAATCAGTGTAGTAACTGGATGTTGAGGGAATAAGACCTAGGGCCAAATTAATAAATAAAACTCACCTTTGAGTAGGATTTCAAGAAAACATTTACAGTCTCTTATAAACAATTCGCAATGCTATGCTTAGTTAAAACACAAATTTACTCGATCAGCTGTAAGTCAAAACCTTGCCTTATAATAAGGTTTAAACTAGGAAGCCGATAATGACAGCTCTTACTTCTTAAATCAGTTCTTAAGCACCTCTTAATGCTGGAAGCAAGTTTATAAGTAAGACTGATAATGTACCTATTGAACTATTTAATAAACCAAGATTATACTGTAATTTAAGAGCTTATTCTCAGCTGAGTCGGTGCTGTTAAAAAAATAAAATTCAGCCGTCAAAACCCGCCTTATGATGTGACTAATAATTTTGCGATCTTAAGATATCGCAATTCAGAACGAAATTCAGTTATTACACATAGGGCAAAGCGTGCCTATTACCATTATATGTATATGGGCAGGTGGCATTTACCATCAGACAAACGAGTTAACCGTAAAATGATAGAGTCTTAACCCTATCATTTTATTGTATAGAAGAATATATATGAAAAAAGTAACTTATTTCTTGCAGAATCTCTGATATAACACGCATTTACCCTATATTTATGTGCGATGTCCAGGGGTCTTGCTGGCTGGTTTATGACGTCACCTCGCATGAATGATCAGTACACGAGTGAAGCCACAGATTGACCTATTTTTTTACGATCTGAATTGATTACACTACGTCCGGACAATCGTTGATATTTGACGTCAAACATTGGACAAAAATTGAATTCTGTCTGCAAATATTTATTTGGCTACTTTATGATTTATCTATATTGATTTACGATTGATTTTACCTTAAACTGATCTTTATTGGGACGATCTAAAACTTGTGACATTTTAAAGATATTAAAAAAAAACCGCTTCGGTCTCTACATATTATATTTAAAAGTAATTGTGTCAATTATGACATAAATATGTTAGTTTCTTATACATATTATTATAAGTCATTTCTTGGTTGGGTACTTCATTACTGAAGTTGTTTTCCTTGAAAGGCCTTCTTAGCTTTATGTATTATACCTTTCCATTATGTTCAGTTTTCGGCTTCTTTTAGGCAGTGGTAAGGGATAATCTTGTGAGGGCAATCATTTGGTCCAACCAGCTACATAGATAGCTTGTGTATAGCTACAATAAAGAATAAGTTAATTACAATTATATAACCTTACTTTTTTATGGTACGCATCCTTAAAACCAGAGATCAATTTAAAATAGTTAATTGTCATTGTCACTAAGCGGCTTAAGTCTATGAGGAAAATGCTAATAAGAAAATATTTTAATGTGAAAAATATTTTTTAATAGCATTGTAGGAAACTGTAAAGATTTATACAAAATTGTCTTGGAGTTAACAATTGGTTAAACAAAACAAATTATTCAATTGACAGTAGATTGTTACTCGACTTGTTGTTCATCAAGCATCAGTCATTTATACCTAATGGCGTAGGAAATTACAATAACAGAAATATAACCCTTCATCGGGAGTACGCGTTACCCGTGACTAAGCCCGCGTAAGTAACATTTCCTACTAGAGAATGAACTATAATGTATGTATGTGATGTAGGTATGCATATTATGAACTTTTCGGACAAAAATTGATGGATTAATATAGGACATATAGGTATGCTAAACATCGAAATGCGTTTAGCTGTTTCTGCGATTTCTTCTAACATTCAAATTCACATATTAAATAATATGAGCCCTGTATTTTATGGCACACGCTACTGGGCTACCACACCCACAAACACAATATCACGCATTTATCCACGAAGGGGTATGCAGAGGTGCAATTAAGGCACCCAGTTTCGCCAAGTGTGTTCCATCCCACGATGTTGACTGCGCTATCGCAGCACAAATTCACATTCGTAATAATATTAGTAAACACTGACTTGCACGTGTAGAGCCATCACTAGACAAGTCAGTATTACTTGCAGCAGTGGCGAGGAGTGACATTTTTCAAAAGGTAAGCCGATGTAAAAAAAAGCCATAGTAATGATATCATAAGATTGTAACAGCGTCTTCGCGGAACTAGCTTTTATATCAGTATTTTCAGGTTGCAACGAATTATGAGAAGAATTTTATAATTCGAAGTACACTGAAGCATGAGTTACATTTACATCACGCATTTTATCCCCGAAGGGGTATACAGAAGCGCAACTAGGGCACCCACTTTTCGCCAAGTATGTTCCGTCCCATGATGCGATAGGCGAGCCTATCGCCATATCGGGCACAAATTCCAGACTCCGGGCTGATACTGGGCAGAAAAACCCAAATATCACTTTGCCCGACCCGGGATTCGAACCCAGGACCTCAGAGCGCTATTGTACCGGACGTGCAATACAACTACGCCACCGAGGCATGAGTTATTTTTCGGATATTATGCCGGTTGGAGACCAAGAAAAGAGATACGTTAGTTTCGCTTAGCTCGGGTAGCTGGTAGACCCCATTCCATTTACCATCAGGTGCAGTCGGGTCACTATGCCGTGCTCAAATAAAAATAATGCAGAGAAAATTACACATAGTAAGTACAGGCAGCAACCAAAACTGAACAAATTCAAAACTTCAAACCGCTTTTTACACATTGACTAATCGAAACATTTTTTTAAATCTAAAATAAAGTAAACCCATTGAAGTTTATTTTGGTGAAAAACGATAGTTGATAGGAACCCAAAAGTTTAAAGGCGAATTGAAATTTTGATTTTGTTCAACTACCTACATATGTAGATGACTGTACGTACAATGCTGTTTATTTTGCGGTTTGCACAGGTATGAAAAAATATTTCAGCTCTGAGAATTAATTTTACCTTCGTCTTAACCTTAACTATCGGGAGCAGTGATCGATTTACTTCTTTACCAAATTATTCGTTTGCTCTTATGAACATCAAAAGAACAAAAAACTAATTTCAATCCCTTTTTAAGCAAAGGAATGAAATTATTCTTATTTTGTTTTTCTTATGAAGTCCATTGAAGAATAGGCCTTATTGTTTTGTTTATAAAGAACACACTATAGTCAACGTTCTTATAAGTAACTGATGCGTAATATAATATGTTATAGATATCTTATATATTATAGAGGTAAGAAGGTAAGTTAACAAAACAAATATAATCACATTAAGTAATCAAATTTATTGTCAATCATATATTTACAATAAACACTAACTACATTTTATACAGAAATTTTGATAGTATCTCAACACAATATTGGTGTTACTTCAGAATTTTATCCATTAAAACGTACTTCAAAATCCGCAGTAACTCCAATACTTGCCCTTAATAATATTAAAAGCTCATACATTCTGCAAAATGCATACATTTTTTAACTAATAAGTATTTACAAAATAAGTCCCACTACATGTAACTATTGAAGGTAATTTTGGGGTATTTATTACGGTCAAAGAGGTTCAAAATTGTATAGAGCGGACATTAGGAAGATTGTCATACAATTCTTTTTCGCTCATGCGATGGTTACTTAATCTACCGTGAAATAGAAGTTTTTACTTGTAAAATGTAAACATTAAACATGGATCGACAATTAATTGAAGTCGAATAAAATATAATTATTAATATTCACTTTTATTTGGTGTTAATAAATATCAATTGGATTTATTTAACGATTTTAACACTTATGGCTTCTACCTTTGCGACGTAAATTGAGTTTGTTAAATAATTTACTGACGTTAATTTATTTATAAGGTTTGTTGGTGTGTACGTCATAGTGTTGAAGTCCTTGGAGAAAGTCGAAATATTTCAATTATAAAATCACATAGCATATGTAGATAAATGATATGCCTTCGCGATGCAATAGACAAATACTGAGACTAGATTATTTTTTATACACTTAGTAGTGAGATATGCAATACTATATAATTAATATTATATCCACCTTTAGGTTAGAGTTAATAATATAGTATAACCATTTTACGAGGACTTTAAACAACTAGGGTAATATTTTTTGATAAATACCTAACAAAAATAGTAAAGGCACTGTTTTGAATCGTAATTCAAAAGGTATTAAAGTGTAAGGGATTAGAAATGAATACTTAGGAATAAAAATCAACTTAGAACCACGGTTATGGGATTTCTAAAATGTTTAACACAAATGTTCAATATTCTAGATCATTATGGACCTGTATTTGAACTAAGGCATAAATGTGGTAACTAGTTTAATTATAAATAAATGTATTATTACAATATTATGAATATTATAAAAACACATTTTAATTTGTTTTACACAGTTTTTAACCTTATATTGTTGTAATAGTTTAATTATAAATTTATTAAGCAAAATATTCGCTTCATATTTCAATATATGATTTTTTAAGGTTAATAAAATGGAAGTAATATTGAAAAAACAGTAATTAAACTAATTTTATAGAGATGTAAAATTTCGAAATGTTTATAAAATTTAAGTAATATAAGTTAAGAGAAATATTGTGTGTCGTTGAGACACAGAATATCAAAAAATTACCAGCAGAAAATGTAATTATAGAGGCCCGGAATCGTAATTGGAAATCAAATGACCAGCGAAAAACGTAATTATAGAGGCCCGGAATCAGAATCGGAAATCCGTTACAATTCCATTACGAACAGGGGGTAGTCTGAAGTTAGATGCAGGATATTATATATTGTGCCTTTGTGCATTAAAGGCTTTATTTTAAACGACCTTTACATTAGAACCAAGAAGTTTCAAGATTATAAACCTCTATATTGATTATGTAAGTTTACTGTTTCTTGCAAAATGGTTTCTACGATTTGTTGATTTCTGCAAGCTAATGTTATTTCCAAACCAAAAAGCATGCCTCTAATGTAAAAGCCGTCTAACTCTTAATACCATAAACATTATAATAGATAGGTTATTTGGGATGGAAGGAATATTATGGACCCAGAAGGATTTATTAAATAAACTACATTTTATCGCTGTAACTAAACTTTAGATTTTAAATTAGCACCTTCCTACATTTCCCCCTAAAACTTCTTTAAATACAGACGTAAGTCAAGTTAGTAACATATAAAAAATATCCTAAATAAAGTTAATAACTACACAATTATAAATAAGCGATTTTAAGATCAAAGGCCTCGAAAATAAACGTTACATTCATAATAATGATTTATAGTATTCCTTTCATATTAAATCTCGTACTTATGGTAACAAAATAGTGATTTAATCATATTTTAACAACGTTTATGAATAAGGTAACTAACTAGCTAATCTTTATTATTAAATCCCTATGGTTTGGGAATATCAAAATAGATCTTTCGCCCCTACGACGATTGTAATTCATAATTCAATTACAGCGATAAATTATTGATATATATTACAATGTTACTCTACAGGTACTATATGCGTTCGTGGTCCAATAATGTTAACATATCGTAAATCTAAAAGATAAGTATCACTTATAAATATTGCTGATATTCTCGACAACGTTGGTGCTCGAACGTTTATCGATTTCGATAAAGTGTCGATAAAAATCAAACACTAGTTTGCGTAGATATTTAGCAGGATCGATGGATACCTATCATGGATGTATTTTTGTTGCCAAGCATTAATGTATTCATAGGACAACATTACAATTATTGGGTACTTTTGATGTAGTAGTTGGGTTTTTTGGTTTTGAAGATTATGTTGTTATTTCACTTATTTTTGAAAGTCTCAAAATGACTTCAAGATTTACGTTGCAATACCTGTCACTTTACTAAGGCTCAATTAAAACGAGAAGTGAAATTTTTCTTCTAAGATATTTTTATTAATGATGTCCAAGATCGCTAAGTACTTATTTGATTTCTATCGACCTTCATGAACTTATAACGAACCTCTACTCGCACCATTAGGGACAATACTGATATACCTTACGTATACATTTAATTAACTTAAACAAAACTATCTAAATATATTAAATTCTCTCAAAAATTGGCACATTAATATAAATACCATACAGTTGGCGTTTATTGTTTGCAACACTGTTTGTGTCGGTTGGTGTTTTGGCGGGAATTTGTGTAATTTGTTTTTATTTTATTATATTAAAGTTTAATTTGGTATCGTGCGGTGTGTATAAATATTTAAATATTTTGTGAAGCTTTTCTCATAATAGGCAAAGGAAGCTAAGTGTGTTCGTTCTGTTATAAACATTCTTCAATTTTTATACTAGTTGTTTGAGAAACTATTACACAAATATTTCATCTTTTAAGGATTTTTTTTGCAGGGATACATAAGTAAATCTTTAAAAATAACAAAACAAGACTACGCAAATCCCGTAAATTACAAAACAGTGTTGCCCGCAAACTTAAACTAACACATACAGCCACGTTCCGTTTCACTCATCACAATAGTACATATTCCGTTTAGACGAACACGGGTCCGTCATTCTCCACTCACAGGACGTGTAAATTTTCACAGTTTTTGAATTTGGAATCCTCTTTACCGAAGATCCAGGTGAACATTTGCCGCGCTTTCATACTTGCCCTGACGACGCCCCTGGACTTGTACCAGTGGGCAGGGGAAGACTCCCTGCCGCCGTCGGCAGAATACTGTTGCTTCTTCAGCCTGATCTGGTTGAGGATGCCTACAAGGAGCTCGTCTACGTTGTGGTTGATGCCGACTGACACCTCGATGAATTTCGCTTTGTATGTACAGGCCAGACATTTGCCGTCTGTGGACAAGAATTTTATTTTAAAAGATGCTTTATAAACAGTAAGGATAGTTTTAGGATATGAATCCCTCGTAGCCTAGAATTTCGACCACGGCGGTCAATCTCAACGGAGATCAGCCAGATCAGCCAGATAAGCAGGATATATTATAGTGCACAAGTGTTTGCGCAATACACAGGTGCACTTTCTGTTCCTTCACTTTCATAGTTCGGTGAGACGGCAATCCGACATGACCGGAGAGAGATCAGGCGCAGCACGAACGGCTTTATGTGCTAGGAAATAACACGTTTTTTATAATTGTGATAGTTTGTGAAGATATTTTGTATCTTTAACCTGACGTATGAACCGCTTAATTAAATTGGATATTGGATGAATTTTTGCAAGTGACACATTGCACGAGCATAATATAATTTTTATTCCGTAATAGTGGTCGGCGGCATTTTTATTGCAGACAATGTGTTTCACCAAGCAGAACCGCACAGTAAAGCTATTTCATATTTTAAAATAACATTAAGTCCTCCACCAGCGTACACAATTTCCTCTTAAAAACAAATATTAAAAATACTATAAAAAGTAAATGCTTACAATATATCTAAAGTTATATACACAAAAATATCGACGACATGAACGAAACATCCTCCGCCTCGCGGGAAATCTATTTTGACCGCAATCTTCCGTAATGCCGGATAATAAGTGGAATCAAGCGACGTCTTATCAATCTTGAATATACGCTGTAGCTATGGGGGTTGAGTGACCTAGATTGTAGCCTTGGGAAGTCATATTGGCACCACACTGATATATAATGTAACTTATATACTGTAGATAAAGCATTAATTGTCAAAAATATTGAAAAAATAAAGTGGCTATAGGTACATTAAGATATGTTGTTGCCAAATGCACAATGTGTACTTATATAATGTCTCATTTAGACTAACGGCGAATAATTGAAGTTGGTGTGGAATTAATGGGTAAAAATTTGTGTCAAGATTCGCTACGATTCATGGCTTGATGTTATTATGCGATCTGCCGATTTTGGCTATCAGGAGTTCCATGGTAAGAGCTAGATAGTCTAACCCCTTAAAAACCTCATAAAGACAACTTACAGCCTCAGCTTACAGTGATTCATCAGCTGGGCGGAGTAATCAGAAAATAATTTCGTAAGCCCCTGTAATTCCATTAGCTTCGGAGCCTTTTTTGGGCTTCCTTGATGACTTTATCTCGTAAGATTGTATTAAGTGGGAAGGGACGGGAGTTTGTTCCCTAGTAACTTGTAGATAATTTGTCTTTGGTTGTTGTAAATCTGTTTAAGCGAATTTTATTAATGTTAAACAGAGACGCAACTAGTGAACTTGCAAATTATGTTTTTTCATCGAGATTATAATTTGAAAGTTAGGTAGGTACTTCATATAATAAATTTTTCGTTACCGAATAAATAGTAAATACTGTCTCCTGGTGACCACGGGTCTCTTCTACTACTGAGAGCGATAAGGCCTTAGTACACTACGCTGGCCAAGTGGTTTTGGCTGACTTATACCCGAAATCGAAATTAGTTTTTGAGCTTCTTGGGCATTCGGTTTCCTCTCATGCTTTCTTTCACCATTAAAATGAAAGGTAATTGTTAAAAAATACGCACATCACTTCGATAAGTCTGAGGTATGTGAATTGAGTTTCGAACCTGCGTACAATCGTCTCAGCAGACTGTTCTATTTGTAATTACGCTATCGTAAACTGTAAGTAATAATAGTGGAACTTTATAATTTATTTTAATTTGCTAGGGCCTTCTTATTCGTTGGCTAGATTAAAAAAGCAGCTTAGCATTCGAAGGTGACAATTCTATTGTTGTAATTGTCTTAATTGATATAAAATGATTACAGAATATTTCATTTAATTGCAATAAAAAGAAATAATAGTTCCTATTACCGCCTCCTAAAGAACTCTTTAGCTCTATATAGGAACTCTATAAAGTAGAAAACTTAACTTTAAAAATGTCTTCAAACAGTAACCGTTTTAACAATAACATAGGCAAACCTTCTCTCCTTTAAAAATACGTAACAAAGAAGAAATAATGTTATTTCGCTGCAGTCTAACCGCAAGTTCTTTTCCGGACTTCCGTCCTGGTAGTTCGGATGGCAAAAACCGAACCGCGTCAAACGGGAAATCTCGAATTCCGGATACCTTAGGCCAATGCTGTTTCAACGGTTCGGTATTTTCATTCCAAACTTCTACTTTTTTATGTTGCTATTTTAGTTCGTGTTGTTGGTTTTATAGTATTTGACTTGTTTCCTTTTACAATTTCAGTTATTGATGCTTTATATTTGTTCTAAAATATTGCAAATTGGAAAACTACCAACGATAATGATTACCCCATATACAGTCCGGGTGTACTGGTGTAGAATTCGATTCCTGTCAAATATTTAGAAAAAATGTCCTTATATATATTTTTTCTGTTCAAGCTTTCTTTTATCGGTAGTTCAGTAGTTTAACCATGAAAGCGTAACAGACTTCAAAACACACATAAAAAATATGTTTCGATCTTGAAACACTTCTTTCGCCTCTTCCAAATTCTTAGTTCGTGTCATACATTTTCGCCGGTCTAGGGTACTCCTGCCCTGTCCTTTCAACAGTTAATTTAGCATTTATATATTAAAATTACCTTGCGTGGAAACAGCTCTACTTCTGGCCAAGTCGATCTTGTTGCCGACGAGCAGCGCAGGCCTGGCGCGCAGCATATCGCAGTCCAGCAGCCGCGCTAGTTCCTGCTCCGCCTTCTGGAACGACGCCTTATCTACCACAGAGTAGATCACTACGAACGCGTCCGGCGGCTCGGATCGCTCGATTTCTTCCTAGAAATATACTCACAATTAATAACATGAATGCATTGACGTGTATTCTATAGACACAAACGGTCAAATAAACTATTTGTTCAACTATATAAATAGGTTATAACAGTGACTAAAACGTCACTGTTATAACCTATTTATATAGTTGAACAGCAAATAATTTTACTTATTTGATTTATATTTTTTATTCAAATCCAGGTTTACACTTAGAATCAAGTACTTATATCATAAGCGCCACTCCATACACAACCCCAAGCTGTTAATATTGATCATACTAAAGTCAGTCTGAATGGATTGCAGTTCAAATCAGTTGAACACAGTAAATGTTCGGAACGCTGAATCTAGTACGTAGTACATATATATCGATGCATGAATGTAATTACTCGTAATACATGGTTTTAAGCCTGAGTTTCAGGACTCGTCATTCAGTTCAGTATTTTTTTTTATGATTTCGGGCATTGATCGCTGTGTAATTAATGTTTAAGGTTCAAAATAATAAGTAAAATTATTAATTATGACAAAGATTACCTTTGTGCTAGTGCAGTTGACGAAGTACAATTCTGATTCTTCACCATTCAGCATGATGGATACCTTCTGTTCGGTGCTGTCTGTATCTGAAAACAAAATGTATTACGTCATCATTCATTAATAATGAGGTATGTATGGTGTTGGGATTATTTCGTCGATTTCATCATGATTATAATAAAATAATGTGTGAGGCACTGATCTTTTGAAAAATTCTTACGATTTCCACCACAAGGGATAGGCATAAGTGTAACTTAAGTCAGGCTAATCAAGTGGATTGCAATAAACTAGGTTAATTGAAGCCTAAATTAACGAAATAATTTATATTCTCATTATGATCAGCATTTCAAATAATCCTTATTGTTTGTGGCGTAGGGCGGGCATTAAAGCGCCGATATACGCTTGGTAAGTTAAAGGAAATTAATTAACACCTGCATTGTGTCGATGCTTTAACTTAGTCAAGAAACTTCTGTCAACTGAGGACTAGAAGTCGCCGTTCAAGCGGGTTTGTGGGCTTGACAGAGCAGTGTTCATAGTGCTGCCGTGCCAATTGCCGTAATGTTTTAAGGCCTGGCCTTCAGCTGGAATAAGGGAACAAGACAGAATGATGTCTGACAGAGCAGTACGGTATGCCGGCGTGCCGCTCGTTGCGTAGCCTGTTTTCGTGACTTGGTCCTAATGGTAGCTTAGCTTCAATAACTTCGAGTGGTTTTATATATATCAGCATTAATTGAGAGTATCTGAAACTGTATTGTAAAAATTGTGTGTTTTCTTTTTATTAATGCGATTTGAGGTTAATTGTTTAACCTTTGTGTGAGCTTGTAAATTGTAATTAGAGCGGCATAAATGCTCTTCAAGGTATAGAAGCCCAAAAAAAACGAAGCAGAGATAGAAATAACTCCCTGTCGTGTTTTAATAACCTCATGTCCAAATTTTACTGAGCAGACTTAATACTTAAACCGCTGGCTAAAATTCCAGCTCATTTTACGAGAGCATTCAAATAAATTCTCAATTTATGTTGAAATTTTATTCGTTATGTGAAAACATGCGGACACCGTATGTACGGGCTAACACGATCCTATTGATGTGTATATAAATATCACGCTTTATAGTGGTGTAGGCAAGACACTTAATATTGCGCTCTAGGTATGGAGGGTAGACAGTGAATTAAATTTTAATAGTACCTTGCGTTTTGTAAGGCGAGTGACAGTCCCTCGGCTTCTTTAATCCCTATGTTTTTCTGTCTGGTAGTGGAGCTCAGTTAATATCAACGCGTACGTAGTAAGCAACACGTTTGCGGGCTATATATACAGATACTTGGTTTTTCATTTGTTTACTTATTTTATTTTTATTTTATTTTATTACACTTTATTTTACACCATGGATAAAAAATAATGTAACTAGAACTTATATATATTGCCTTATCTTTAATCTATATAGCTACAGAGTTGTTTTTTGGTTTGAATGCGTTAATCTCAAGAACCATCAAACCAAATTAGATTTTTTTTTCACACATAGGAAGCTACATTACTCCTGAGCATTAAAAGCTACATTTTATCCCGGAAAAACTTTTCACCCGGGCGGAGTCGTAGCAAAAACTTAGTATTATATAATTTTCTCGAGCCAAGAAATAAAATCAAAATGTAAAATTTGATAATTTCGCCAAAATTCCCACATCGGACGAACAACGAGTACTATGACGCGACATTTCAAAACTTTTCACATTTTGGCATAATTACAAACAATATCTCATTGTTGGCAAAACAATGAGTATTTGACAGTATGAAAAATTTGGAAAGTGACTTGTAGGAACGGTGGCGGCATCCATCAATGTCGAGTTTCCAGTTGGCACTACCTCTCCAAACACGTGAGATTTCTAGGAATAAGAAGCCATTGAACTAGCGAGAATTATGTAAACTGTTTATAACTTTGGAGCAGTAAATTGTTGGTATTGATATTTGTATCCACTCTGATAGCGAACACGGTACACAAGGTGTAAAACCCGCCATAGTGCTCGAAGTTGGTGTGTCGCGTTCCGGGATCAGCCTGTGTATATTCGGTTCTAACAGGCCGGCATAATTATGTTGGCTGTCGAGGGGTAATCATCACTCATCAGTCGATATTCTTTTGGATCCCACTCTACTTAAAATCAGGTGGAGTCGGGTCACTTGGCCGTGCTCGTATTAAAAAAATAATATTGGTCTGTATTAGGATTACATAGTGTTAAATGTGTAACAAATGCTCCTTCCCTCCGCTGAGATTCTCCATTCGCTATTGTTTTTCCTCTAAACCCACAATGCATCCAAAAGTTTCGAATAGTCTCCATTCAGCAAACTTTGGAACGAACCCTTGTGGTGTGTAACCATGTATTTGTATTATAATAAATAATAATATCAGCGCTGTATTATAAACATGCGCTGAGCACGGACCTCCTCTACTAATCAGAAGAATTAGGACTTAGCCACCACGCTGGCCCAGTGCGGATTGGCAGAATTAACCTATCTTCAAAATTATTATAGAAAGCGTCTCAGGTATACAGGTTTCTTCACGATGTTCTTCTTCACCATTAAAAGAAGAGATAATTCACAAAACAAAAACACGCATAACTTTAAAAAAGTCAAGGGTGCGCTCTGGGGTTTAAACTGCGGACTTTTATCTCTGCAGTCCATTCCTCTTCACCATTATAATAAGCAATATAGTTTCTCTGACAGCGTCCACGCTCAACATGTAACACCTTTTTGTTAACAATAATTATGGTGCATTAAATCATAGGTATATATTTAAAATATCACCCATCGTTCAAAATACAATAATTATAATCATCAACATTTAAATATTAGTAACTAGCTTTTGCTCGCGTCTTCGCCCGCGTGAATGCGTTTTCCAGGATATTGTTTTTCCGACTTACTTTATATGTATCGTTATATTACGACCAAATTACACAAAATCATTATAAATTATAGGCTATGCGTTATTCCGATGTATAACCAATATCACTGCAAAGTTTCATCTAAACCCGTTCAGTAGTTTTTTCGTGAAAGAGGAACAAACATACATATATCCATACATAAATATATCCATACATCCATCCTCACAAACTTTCGCATTTATAATATTAGTAGGATTAAAACCCCCTTATTCATAAACGTTTTTTATCTAAGGACGGAGTAAAGCTGTGATAACAAGCTTGTTTCTCAGTGCCCAACGGCACTGAGAAATAGACATAGGGCCGTTGTGATTAGTCATTATTGTTGTATTTCAATATTAGCCAATCACAATGGCCCTACGTCTACGCACTGCGACGACTGCCATGCCGTCAGCACTGAGAAACAGACTTGTTATCACAGCCTTACTCGGTCGTTCGATAAAAAACGTCTATGAATAAGGGGGTAAATAATTAACTACATCTTAAATTATGAATGGAAAGACCGCCTCGTAATCATACCAGGTGCAAAATTGTAATAAATTGAAATTGAAAGCAACCCTTAATGCCAACTCTTTGAACAAGGCCCCTTTCCCCCCGCCCGTGTCAACCGCAATGACCGCTATACACGGGCGTCGCCGGCACGCGAGGAATTTGGCACTATTATCGGTTCCGGTATTCTATAGCATAGTGACACATTCTCCTCTCTTATTGATGGATTAAATATTTAATTGCAGTTTGTATTGAAATATCTTGTGTGATGGGTCTTTGGAATCTAAATGGATGTGTCGAAAGATGGATTGAGTTGATCATTTTCTTAAATACTTGGTGATAAATGATGAGGTTAATGTTTTAGAGTTTGTTATATCTGATACATTATTTTCATTAATAGAAAATTACGTAATTATTGAGAATAATATTATATTAAGGTCACGGACCGGGTATGTCCGCAGGTTCGAATCCCAAGCATACACCTCTGATTTTTCTTAATTATGTGTGTATTCTTTGTGAATTATCGCTTGCTTTAACGGTGAAGGAAAACATAGTGAGGAAACGTGCATACCTGAGAAGTTCTCTATAAGGATTTCGAGGGTGTGTGATTCTACCAATCCGCACTGGGTCAGCGTGGTGGACTAAGGCCTCTCAGTAGTAGAGGAGGCCCGTGTCCAACAGTGGGAAAGTATATAATACAGGGCAAATATTATTATTTATATTATAATATAAGGTGACGAAGCTCTATTCCGTATACGGGCGAATCCGTCTTTTTGGAATTACGGACGTTCTATTCGAAGGATAGTTCCATAGTCGTACGGGTAAGAGTTAAAAAATAACGTATTTAGCCATACGGCTATCAAAGCTGCCCTTCTATTAAAACGCCCGTAATTGCAAAAATACGGATATATCTCTATAGACGGAATAAGGCCTTAATAGACCTTAGATGATTTTTAATTCGAAAAACTTTATAAATTTCCGGAGATGCGAGTTAAAACTCAAATAGCAATACAGATAGCATTGTATTAAACATACATAACATCACGCATTTATCCCCGAAGGGGTATGCAGAGGCGCAACTAGGGCACCCACTTTTCGCCAAATATGTTACGTCCCATGATGTGATAGGGGGCGAGCCTATCGCCATATCGGGCACAAATTCCAGACTCCGGGCTGATACTGAGCAGAAAAAACCCAAAATTTTATTTTGCCCGACCCGAACGGGATTCGAACCCAGGACCTCAGAGCGCTATTGTACCGGACTTGCAATACAACTACGCCATCGAGGCATTGTATTAAAGAAATATTGAAAACTAAATAAATATACTAAATACAAAATATGTTAATTTAAACAATATCAGAATAAATCAATAAACAATTTCCTTAACGAATTCATTAATTCTTTTGGTTATTGCATTTCATTATTTCAAGTGACCCATTAATATGGATGCTCCAATTAAAACTGTTTCTAGTGTTTCTCAAGCCCACATTTTCGAATTATATATCATATATTTAACACTTTTAAAGCCATACATATTCTGTTTATGAATTTGTTATAGTGGTGTTAAAATGAAAACTGTATTTTTTGATAAATTCGTATAAGATATTTATAAGTGTTTATTTTTGATAAATCTTCACCAAACTACGAACTGTGCCTTATTTTATATATTAAACTATAATACTACCTTTGTCTTGTCATTCTAAGGAATTGCATGCACTCGACTACTGCATGATATTATGAATTTATCACACGGTATTACCTCTGTCCAATGAAGCACTCTGAGCTAATGGATCTCAGCATTATAATTGTACAGATAATAATTAATATACTAACTGGTAGGTCTTATGCGATAATCCGACTGGGTAGCTACTATGGAAATGTCTATTTCTGCCGCTAAGCATCAAGTACTATTAGTACATTGTATCCTAGTATATTGTATTCCTGTTTGAAGGATATTGTAATGAAATGAAAAACACTTTATTGTACACCACATTCAGCAGAATTAATAAAATTATGGTCTAAAAAAATACGTCCAACAATAACTGTAACTCACTGGTTATATTGCACACAATAACTGAGTGTCATGGGATTAAATCACTACATAGTATAAAACAAAGTCGCTTTCTCTGTCCCTGTGTGTGCTTAAATCTTTAAAACTACGCAACGGATTTTGATGCGGTTTTTTTAATAGATAGTGTGATTCAAGAGGAAGGTTTATATGTATAATAATAACATCCATTAAATAGTCAGCACTGCACCTGTGCGAAGCCGGGGCAAGTCGCTAGTATAGTATATAAAATTGTATAGAGTGCTTTGTGAATCCAAATTACGGTAGATTTATGATAGATAACAATTTGGCAAATGTAAAGTATAGGTTGTCAGTTGCGTCTATATATACTTTTGGAGATCATCATCATCGGCCGTAAGATATCCACTGCTGAACATGGGTCACCCCAAAGATTTCCAGATCGACCTTTTGTAACCGGCCCGCATCCAGCGACCTCCTAAGACTTTTATGAGGTTATCTGTGACGCTGCGCTTGCCTTGCCTGCTGCTTGCCAGGCCGTGGCCTCCACTCCAGAACCTTCTTGCCCCATCAGCAATAAGGATCTGGAAGCTTTTGATATATTTTGGATATAGAAGGCGTGAAGTTCTGATTTTTTTTATAAGTGGAGCACGATGAATCTGCACCTGATGGTAAATGGAGGGGTGTGCAGACGTTTAACAATTAAAGGGAATTCAATCTTAATTGTATTGAGACAAGTACCGATGTTTATTACAACATTACGAAAGTAATTTCGAGGTGGAACGATTGAATGAAGTCATTTCATTTGAAGACGTCTCCGAATACATCTTGTGTTAATTAAGTTGAAACAGGTTTTGAGATGTCGCACAAAGATTTTTTTGTATATTGAGGTACCGAAGACGTGCTTGACATCAAAGTCTTAATTCAATCTAAGTATATAAAATATATGTAATACAATGTGACTTCGATCAATTCAATTTGCCATTCAGATGATGATTTTACTAATGTCAAGGTATAATGTGACTATACGAGATGTTATTTCTCATAGCGCTTGTCAAAATGTCTTTCTACGCTTTACCTATGGAATACAAAGTATGAAATTAGCAATAACCATTTTTTACCTACCGAATATGATCTGTTTGATCTCGAAATGCGATTTGTGAGAACAAGGTACGAGACAGAACGGTGGGTAAGTCGCTATCCAATAGCATATATCTGGTACAATCAATAGCGTATAATGTCTCCCGAGGCAATTCTTGTTCGTTCTGTCTTCAAAGCGCATGGACGTCCATGCATGAGTAGATAATTATCTTGCCCGAGGAACATAATGCAGTGTATATACAACCTGATTGCATAAAACATTAAAATTTAAAAAAGGCCGCGAGCATTTCCTCTTCGTCCATTGTAGCAAGTTCCCATTCTTTCCCAAGTCTTCCTTCACCACTCTCCATCAGTGCCACTGCGGTTGCTAAGCCGGGGAATCGCTATCATATTAGCAAGGTAACATGACGATAATTGCAGTGGATCCCATAAAAAAAAGTTTTATATTAATGAAGATTAATGAGGTAGATATATCGGAACGTATACCGGCACAAAATCAAGACTCGAAAATGTCCCAATTAGGACTTTTGTGCGCAACTAACACAACATTGTAATGCAATTTGTTGTCTTAAGTGATTTTGAGTATTATTTCAATGAAGACAATATCGATAATAGTTTGATAGTAAAAAAAATATTTGCGCTGTGTTCCGCCATATATGCCGGCCCTAACACAGTAGCTTTTCGGGCGCAGTATGACAGGTGAGTGAGCGTAACGAGCGCCGATAAAAATTAAAACAACGCCAGCGATTTTCCACCAGCCATAAAATGGTGAATTTCGGAATGACGTCTAGCATTGATTGGGTTCATGCAATGATCGTGTCGTTGGGTATGAGAGGAGCGATTTTGATGTTTATTGCCATTTCATCAGAATATATTTTACTATTATAAAACCGAAAGTTTGTGAAGCTGTTTGAATGTTTATAAGAAATAGTTACAGAAATCGCAGAATTCGACACAAACAATTATATTATCATAGGAAAATTAACTCATAAAAATAACTACATTGATTCGTCAAAAGAGGTGGGAATAGATAACCAACTAGAATTTTGACTTTGATGTCTTTAAAATAAAATTATTTATTTCAATATGTTCGTTTTTAAGAAATATATCCAAAATTTATAAAATTTTTTTTGCTTAGACATTTCGTTGAAAAAATAAAATCGCTTTTGAAAATATCCTTTTCAAGTTGTTTTACCCACGTGATCGACAAGGCAGTATTGTCTTTCTGAAACTAAATAACATCATTATATTGTTAGTCCATTGAAAAATTACATTTGGGGTTGCGTTTTTTAGAGGACGCAATTTTATTTTTTTGAAGTGTAGGGGGGGTCAGTCTAAAGCTAAAATCAAGTTTGTGGGGTCGCCACCCTTGTCCCACGGCCGCCATCTTGGAAATAGGGGTTGAAATGGTTTTTACGATGTATCTCTTAAACTATTTATCTGACAAAAAAAGTGTATAAACATTTTTTGTTGCAAATTAAATTCTCTATAACTTTGGTCTAGTAACTTTTGTCGTAGAACTATAAATAAAAAAGTTATAAGCGAAATTGTTAAGAAACTCAATGTTAAGCAAAGTCCATTGCAACGCCATCAGAACGTGTGTTTATAAGGTTCATAATACTTTTTTTGTACTCTCATTAATACCCAAATACCCAAGGGACCATTAGGGAACATAAGAACATCAGCCTGCTATTATTATTATTATTTCTAACCTCTCTTATTGTAAGAATAGCTGATAATATTGTGTTGAAGTTGTCGTAAGTAAGTTTTTTATTAGCATTTTGACTTTTAAGTCTTTTAAAAGTCAAAATGCTAATAAAAAAAAGGAGTTTTCACTAAAGTTAAAATTTTCGCTTATAACTTCTTTATTTATAGTTCTACGACAAAAGTTACTAGACCAAAGTTGTAGAGAATTTAATTTGCAACAAAAAATGTTTATAATTTTTTTTTGTCAGATAAATAGTTTAAGAGATACATCGTAAAACCATTTCAACCCCTATTTTCAAGATGGCGGCCGTGGGACAAGGGTGGTGACCCCACAAACTTGGTTTTAGCTTTAGACTGACCCCCCCTACACTTCAAAAAAATAAAATTGCGTCCTCTAAAAAACGCAAGGTAAGGCCTAAAAAATGTAACATTTCAATGGACTATGTTAGCAATTGTCACAACCGTTACTCATTTTATTTGACATAATAAAATTGGGACGTAGTTTCGCCAGATATTACTTGTTCAGTGCGCTCACTTCGTTTATTTGTTCCATGAAATATACGCGAGTTTATTGTTTCTCGTATCAAAATTGATATAAAAAATATTGTGATCGTTTACGAGTTTTATTCTTGGAAGTCATTTTTGTAACTTTCATACAATTTGTGACAAAATTGAGTGGCACATAACCCGTTTAGAGGCAATATATTAATACTTACAATGCCCAATAAAAACACTGTGTGTGTCCACGACGTTCAAATATGAATATTTTAGTATCTCAGGCTTGTGTTCTACAAGTAAGTAAAGTAATAATACCATGGGTATAGGTTGCAATCGAAAAGTTTTAAGAATATATAGATACTGGGAAAATTGCCATACAAAAATTTTGCGTTCGTGCGATGATTACTTAACATTTTTACATCGTGATTTGCACGTTTTAATGCGCAAATTAGCTATTTTCTGTAAATGTTTTTATGTATCAATATCTAAGGACGCTGTGAAATCCTATCACACGGATATATAAAGACAATTGATTACTAATTGGTAATAACCATTGAAGCACAAATTTGGTCCTGATGGGCGAGATACAACTCACTAAACTGTGTCGGCAACCTTTTGATAGGCAAGGGCTACAAGTTGGCTAAAATTAAGTAAAGGCGGGCCGCACGTATAATATTAAGATGCCCAATGTACATACATATAATTGTTCATATCTAACACTATAAGAATCTTTCTTCTGATATACGTACTGATTTACAGACTGACTGTCTTTCGTTTGTTCATTTGACGGTAGAATAGCGCGTTCTTTAGACGAGCTAACTCTTTTTTAATTAATTTATTAAATGTTACAAAAAATCACGGGCCGTAAGTAGAACGTTCGCGGGCCGCGTGTTGCCGACCGCTGGTTTAATGTATTAATAGTTGAATTTTACGCGCCTTTGATAGCAGTGTTTAAGTATTTAAAATAGTTCTAAGAAGCTTCCGACTTATAAACACGATAAAAACGAATATCTTCTAACATCGAAGCCAGACGTATATACCAACGGAACGCGTCGCTCGTCACTCCGCCGCACTCCACGATGACCTGTCATTTGCCACGTACGAAACGAAGCTCGGCTGCCAACTATGCAAGATTGATATGTACTTTCCCAGTACAGATAGTTCACGGAATTAATAATTAGTGAAGTATTTAGATTTCATGGAACTATGTTACTTTGTTGTGTTTTGAGATAGACTGTTTTGTATAACGCTTGGTTTTAGACAAATTATTGTTTGAGTAGTTCTGTTATGTATATCTTTGAGAGCTATAAAATACTGCATTGCATTGTTCTTTGAACCTTATTATGAGAGCTATAAAGTTAATTTCAGCGGTTTTACAGCTAAGGATGTTGCCACTGGATCTATGAGGTAATAGAAAGATAAATAGATTTCAAAAAATTACAAACAATTTTGTATTGGAAAGTCAAATTAAACCTTAAAGTACTGAGTAAAAAATACTTTTATTTTATAATAACTTTTGTATCGGGGTAAAAGTCCCGCTTTATATTTTCCCGGAATGGAAAGTGAGTATAACCTTCCCAGGGTCTTAAACTATCTCCATACCAAATTTCAATAAAGTCCGTTAAGTAGATATTGAGATAATCTGTAACATACAGGCAGTCAGAAGGGGACTTTGTTTTATAATATGTATAGATTTTAAAAGTATTGTCGGCACCCCTGTACACCAATCATCGGCAACATTGACTTAGCGGTATTTTTATGATGTCGTCAAATGTCAATTTCACGTCAAAGATAACATATTTGACAACAACGTGTTGGGTAAACTCATACGTAAATTTGAACGAATACAAATATTGTGATGCAGTGGCGAAGGGTGAAATTTTTCAAAAGGTAACCCGGTGTGAAAAAAATTGCGTCACTTAAGATATCGGGAGCAATTTATGGGAAAACAAAAACTAAGACAATGAATTAGTCTTGATTCGAAATCGACTAACGTTGACATACCTACTAAATTACCTATTATGCGTAAATAATTGAAACATTTATAAAATCGAACAATAAATGTAGATAATTCTCCTTCCATTAATCACAAATATAAGTACTTACCTATTAATTTGTTATAACAGCAACAAAAGTAAGTATTAAAATTATAACCACACTACCTCCAAATAAGTATCTGTATTTTTTTTTTCAAAATAAAACTTTAAATGTAATTACCCCATATAGAATAGGTATCACGATCGCCAAACAGACCAACAGTTTAAAGGTACTTACATGATAAACGTATATGATATAATTATCAATTTAAATAATCAAGAAAGGTTATTTGTTAACTTTTGCTTGTATCGTTTTAAATTCAGTAAAATATAATAAGTAAGTATTTATTTTCTTCTAACACACATTTTGTTGGCGTGTGTTTTTATTTATATTTTTATATCGCAGACAAAGTAAACTCCCTGTTTTTATTTTGGATATTTATTTTATCACTGTTTACTTTACACCAGTTTTTACACTTTCTTCATGGCGTCTAATAGTGATGTGTCATTACTACTAGTGATGTTCTAATTTATGAATTATACAAACATATGCATACAGCCACACTTTAACACCTTCCCTTAATTTTACATTTTTACTAAAATTTAAATTATCTTTAACTCATGAACTGAAACCAATTTTAATATTTTATTATTTTTCTGTTAGAACACCACTAGTTGTCTTTACAATAATTAACTTAACTTCTATATGAATATTTTATGCTACATTTTAATTTACCATTTTCATTCATTTTTTTTTTTTATTTATTTGTGTTTACATTGCTTTTGCATATATAATTTGAATCAACATTAATTTTACCTTATAAAAGTATACAGTTATATAATTTTATTTAATTATTTTTGTGCAATGAAATTCAAATTTATTTTTCATTAACTCTTGGTCTCTCGTGGCTCGCCGGCGAGCCAAGACAGCTACATGACATTTGCGTGTGTCACGGGATTATAACCTTATATACTACATAATAAGGTTATTTTTCCGTCACACGCGTAGCTGTCAATGTTTGGCGGCAAACATTCAGCTACCTGTACATATTTGAAAATAAAATTTTGACAAGTCATGACGGGTTAATGGCTTAGTAAACATATCTGCAATTTGTATGTCTGTTGGACAATATTTAATATCAATGTTACCTTTTTTATAATTTTCATGAATAAAATAGTATCTAACTTCAATGTGTTTTGATCTTTTAAATGAACCTATTTTAATTAATTGAATTGAACTTTGATTGTCTACATGTAATACTACCTTAACATTATCTTCTGTTAATTCACTTATTAAAGATTTTAGATATAAGCTTTCTTTACAGCAATCAGCAGCTGCAATGTACTCAGCTTCTGTTGATGACAGTGCTACAATAGGTTGACGTTTAGAGCACCAAGAAATTGGTCCACCTGAAAACATTATTACAAAACCAGTGTTACTTCGTCTTGAAGTGGTGCAATTTGCATAATCTGCATCACAATATGCATCCAATTTAGAAATATCTCCTCCTTTCTTGTATAATATTCCCTTCTGTCTTGTTCCATTTAAATACTTTAATATTTTCTTTACAGCTATGACATCTTCATTAGTAGGATTTTCAGTCTTTCTACTTGCTTCATTTACTGCCTGGCTGATATCCGGTCTAGATCTTGTAGATAAGTAGAGTAAACCTCCTACAAGTTCTCTATAGGGAAAGTCTGATTTACTTTGAATTTCTGATACTGTCCTTTTGTCATAGTTGCATGGTGTACTTGCATATTTTGAATTAGTCATACCAAATTTCTCCAAAAGGTTTTTAATATAGTTTTCTTGATGTAATTTTATACCTTCTTCATTTTTGATTATTTCAAAACCAACATAAGCTTTTGGATTCTCACATACTTTTATTTCAAACTCCTTTTTTAGACCATCTAGTATTTTTAACAAATTTTCCTTATCTTTTGCAATAGCTAATCCATCATCTACATATATAGCAATTATTACAGTTTTAGCATCATTTATGAAAACACATTTATCTGTTTTTGTAGTTTTTAATCCTAGTTTCAACATTTTTTCGGTAAATTGTTTATTCCATGTGATTGGTGCTTGATTTAAGCCATACAAAGCCTTTTTTAAATGACAAACTTTGTTTGGTTGCTTTTCATATCCTTCCGGAATATGCATGTATATATCTTCAGTTAGTTGTCCATATAAGAATGCAGTCTTCACATCAAATGCCATCAATTCATAATTATTAGAAGCGGCTATGGCAAAAAGTAACTTTAGCGATGATTGATTTACTACTGGGCTATATATGTCATTATAGTCAATTCCATCTTGCTCAAATCCTCTGACAACAAGTCTTGCTTTATAAATACCTTCATCTTTGACTTTAAATACCCATTTATTTGAGAGTATTTTCTGTCCTTTTGTATCTTTTATGTCTACTATTTCCCATGTATTATTTTTATCTAAGGATTCCTTCTCTGAATTTATAGCTTTCTTCCAATTTTCACTTTCATCTGACATAATTGCTTCATTATAAGTAAGTAGTACATAGTCACGAAGATATGTAGGTTTTCTTGTTATTCTATGTGTTCTCTGTTGTTCAATGTTATTTGCTTCACTATCTCTGGTTTCAAAATTTTCTGTTTCTGTGTCACTATCTAGACAGCTGTGACTTTCTTGCACTGTTTCATTTTGTTCCTGTTCACTTTCTTGTATTTGCTTCATAATTTCTGTTTCATTATATATAGAACTTGGTGTATTGTTATATGAATTATTTGTGCTTAGTCTTATAGGTGTGGTAATTTCCCTTTCCTCATTTTCTTCTATTTCTTCATTATTTATTATTACAATATCTCTTGCAATTTCAATTTTACGTTCCTTTTCATTCCATAGTCTATAACCGTTGTTAGTGTAGCCAACCATTAATAATCTTTTACTTCTGGAATCTAGTTTCTGTAAATTTACCTGTAATTGTTTGGCATATACAACACATCCAAATCTCTGTATATTTGCAATATTTGGTATTTTACGATACCACAATTCAAATGGAGTTTTCTGATTTAGTGATTCACTTGGTAATCTATTTAAAATGTAAGCAGCGCAATACATGGCTTCGCCCCACATTTCTTTGCCTAACTTTGAATCAAATAACAATGCTCTAGTCTTTTCTTGAAGTGTCCGATTTAATCGTTCTGCCTTACCGTTTAATTGAGGGGAATAAGGCACGGTGTAATCTAACTTAATCCCTTTTTGTCTACACCATTCTCTGAGAGCTTTGCTGGTATATTCGCCTCCATTATCACACCTTATGCAAGATACTTTTTCGTCGATTTCTCTTTCGGTCTCCTCTATGTAGTTTATAATATTTTCCTTTACTTCACTTTTGTATTTTAATAAATATAATTTAATGAAATGGCTGAAATCATCCATCACTGTGAGTAGATAGTTATATCCATCATGTGTAGGTATTTCAAAAGGTCCACAGACATCAGTATGAAGAATTTCTAAGAGTCTTCCAGCTCTATTTCTGACTGTGTTAAAAGTGTCTCTGTTGCTTTGCCTGCGTACATATTTTGCATTCTTCTAAAGTTTTTGTTCCTATTATATTTATACCTTCTGTTACCTTTGAAATTGATTCTAATATTCTTTTTCCAGGATGTCCAGTCCTTCTATGCCATTCTGAAGCTGTTCCCTTTTCTCTAATTAATAATGCTTCTTCAAAATTTTTCTTCATTTTCACTGTGAACAATCCGTTTTCCTTTTTACCTTGTATTATTAGGTTTGAGTTTTTATAGATGTTTACTTTGTCTTTTGTGAATACAACTGTACCACCATTTTCTGTGACAGCATTAACTGACAATAAATTTTGAGCGAGCTCAGGTATATAAAGTGTTTTATGTAATGTACAATCTGTGCCAATTACTGTTCCTTGACCTTTTACTTGCATTGTATTATCATTAGCTGTAGAAACAATTGTATTTCTTTCTTCAAAATTATTTAATATTTCAATGTTATTGGTCATGTGAGATGTACAGCCTGAGTCTACAATAAACCTTACATTTTCTGTTGTACTTCCTTTAGTTTGGTTTGAAAAAAATGCTACATCCTTTTTCTTTTCTTTGTCCTTAAAAAAGCAATTTTCTTCTTTATGGTTACTTTTCTTACATATATTGCATTTCTTGAACTTAAATTTGCATTCATTTTCTGTATGGTTGTACTTCTTACATATACTACACATTTTGCATTCCTTTTTTAAATGCCCTTGTTTATTACATTTGAAACATTTTACATGATTATTATAGTTTTTCTTCTCAGCTTTAAAAGCAACTTGCTTATTATCTTTGTTTTCTGTTAAACGGCTTTCTTCATTTAGAAGCCTATTTGTTAAATTCGTAAGTGATTTTTGGTCATCCGGAGCTGATTCCCATGCCGTTATGAAATGATCCAGGTTGTTTGGCAAACATGTTAGTATCTTAGATATTACCACCTCATCAGTTATATTTTGCCCCAAGTTATTTAGACGGAGCCTTAAATTTTCGATTTCTGTTATAATAGTGGATAAAGGTTTATTCCCGTTTTTGAAGTTAAAAAATTCTTGCAATAATGTAGACTTATTTCTTTCCTCAGAGCCTTCAAATATCTGACATAATTTACTGAACATTTCTAAAGCTGTCTTGCATCCCACTATGTGTCCTTTTAATTTACGGTCGATGGAATTAATAATTAATTTTTGTACCTTGGCATCTTTAACGTCGTACTCACTGATTTTCACCTCGCTTTTTGTTTGCGACATCACTTCCTCTAATTTTAAGGCTTTGATATATATATTTATTTCGAATTTCCATAGCAGAAAACTCTCACTATTAGTTAATTTTTCTATTTTTATTTCTTCCGCCATCTTTTCATTGTACATGGAGACGCTTCGTAGTATTTCTTTTGTATTACTTCCTTTTTTTTGAATGGCCTGGGGTACTGGGCCCATAACCTGTTGGCGTGTGTTTTTATTTATATTTTTATATCGCAGACAAAGTAAACTCCCTGTTTTTATTTTGGATATTTATTTTATCACTGTTTACTTTACACCAGTTTTTACACTTTCTTCATGGCGTCTAATAGTGATGTGTCATTACTACTAGTGATGTTCTAATTTATGAATTATACAAACATATGCATACAGCCACACTTTAACACATTTTGTGTCTAAAATCAAAAACTTTTAGATCTACTTTTAATATTTAACCATCTAAATACTAATATGTGAAATTACAGACTAATAATATACTTACGTAAAGGTAGACATTAAACTGATCACAGGTAGTTAATTCCATTATAATACACATTTACTTGTAGTTTCTAAATAAACAAAGCGCTGGTAACTAAATATCACAAAACTATCAAAAAATAAAATGAATATGACAATTTCCAAACACCGCAACTTGGTAGCATAATAAATTATGACGTTTAATGGACGTAAAAAGTGACAACTATACAAAGTCGGTTAACGTGAAGCCGAAAATGCTCGGGTTCCCTTTGCCTATATCTTCCGCGCGATTCCGACAAACACTGGCATAGAAATTCATACAAAGTGCTGCCATCTATATTAAAAAACATACTACGACATTAAGCCGCTTAACAGCGGGTTACCTTAGGCCAGTGGCGTCACAATTTCACTTTGGTAACGGAATTTCTGGGGAACTAAATACAAGGTGCGCCATCTAACGTTATTTAAAATAGGTAATCGATTTCGATTAAATTAACAAACAACGGGCTATTCGCCGATAGATGTCATTATTAAGTGATCATTAATTAATAAGTTAAGCTATTATAATTATTGTTCACTGTCTGGTATGTTGTAAATTTATATTTGCCTATTAAATATTTTGTTTAGTATCACCGAAAACCTAAAAGGGAAGCCGGTGGGAATCGGCTTGTATGGACGCTTCGCCACTGTTGTGATGACACAATTATTATGTTTTAATAAGAAAGTACTTTACGTTTGATTTTGTACCTTATTGTATATAATACAGAATAGCAAATAACTTATATTCAAACCACACTTCCAGAAAAAAATTACATTTTGTTGGAAAAATGACAAGGAAAGATATATTCATTATTTATTTTATAAAAAAAGAGACCACTGCGATATGATCTTGCTATGGCACGATTTTCCAATACAATAATATAGTATAATTCTATAACAAAGAATAAAAATGGTGGTTCCAGAACAAATTTTTTGTCTCGGGCAAGTTTACGGCGTTGAGGTAAAGTTACGTTAAGTGAAAATTCATAACTCGATTTATTAGTGCGCTACTTTCCACTTTTGATCAAGTTTTGGACATAATTCCGTCTCAACTTAAAACTGAACTTAATCGTTTGGAAAAACACGCAATTTAATTGCGGGATTTATTTGAACGTCATTGTTCTAAGTAATTCCTTGCTATTTTTATGTAGAATAGATATCTATTATATATCTATTAATCTTTTACTACTATATACTGTTTCTTATAGTTAAAGCAACGCTCAATTAACTAGGTACTGATTAATTTAATTAGTTTACCATAATCAGTTTCATAGTATATATAGTTTCATGGTAATTTTCAATACAGCAGACGTGGCCCGTTTTAACCTAGTATTAGAAAATTAAGTAGTTTAAAGGTAGTAATTAGTTTCCATACAAGTTTTGTTTATATAACCCTAAGTGCAAGCAGATGTTAATGTTGTTAATTTTCTTGTAGAGTCGTTTCCGTAGTCAAATTTTACGTTTACGTTTTACGTAGTTAAGTATTATTAATAATGATTGTGTTCTATGCTTTAGAATTAAACTACTTTTCGGATTTTATCGCGGTTTTTTATATTTTATTTTTCTCCCGACGTTTCGAAGACTTTGCAGCCTTCATGGTCACTTCATCCGTAAAGTCAAAGTTACAATATCTACCTACATTTTACAATTATACAACTTTTTAATTTTTTTTAACTGGTGGTGGTCCGATCTACACAGAATGAGCTCACAGTGTCTTGAAGTCTGACAGCCGGATTTTTGGGTTCCGATTTAATTAAATGTAGAACAGGATGGTAGGCTTGTGCAAGCTTCCAACCATCTTCCCTATTGAAATTACGATGTTTTTTAATCTCAATAGCCTAAAATCGTAATAAAATTTTAGGGAAGTCCCGCCATTTTTCAAAAGGCCGTCTAGATGACCGTTACCCTGGCTTCATAGCTACTCCCACGTTCTCAAGTCCCGCCCAGTACATGTCTGGATTGAGCACGCAAGCTAACGTGTTAGCGGTAGCGTGACGACTTACCCAATATAACCTAATAAATTACTACTCATGTCATGTGATCGAATATAATAATACCTTGTCAAAGTCTTATAATATTTTAATGTTTGGAAAATTCATATTTTTATACTAATGTTGTAAAGAGGGAAAGTTGGTGAGTTGGGTTGTTTGTTTAAAGTTTTCTAGTGGCTAATCTCTGGAATTACTGAATTGATTTTGAAATTTGTTTCAATACTAAGATATATTACTCCTGAGTGCTATAAGCTACTTTTTATTCCGAGAAGATATAAAGCGCGACTTTAATCCCAGAAAAAAAAATCTCGCGGTTGGATCCACGGGTAAAAGCTAGTATATTATATATGCGGAAGTAAATATTTTTGTGTGATTTACTGTTAGATATAGATAAGTTTTTATCACGGGAAAAATCCGCCGTAGCACGATGTTATTTCATCGCTCCATTTTACCGCGCACGCGCAACTTTGGAATGAACTCCCTGCGTGGATGTTTCTCGAATGCACTTCATTAAAAGAGGCTTAAAAAGAGTGCTCACGTCCAGGTAGGCAACGGCTTGTTATGCCTCTGGCATTGCGAAGTCTATGGACAGCCGATGCTGCTTTCCATCAGGCCGACCGCTTGCTCATTTGTCTATTAAGGCAATAAAAAAAAATATCACGCGGGCGGAGCCGGGAACAAAAGCTAGTAAATAAATAAAAAAGCATAATTTATTAGTGTCGCTTGAATTCATAAATTATGGCTCACGTATTATAATCGTAATATAATAACACCTTGTTAACTTTCCCTATTATATTAATCATTAAGAAACGTTATACGTAAAAAAATAGTTTTTGCCGTAAAACTATCGCATAATTTATTAGGTTTATAATACCTAACAATTTTCTTTTAGGAAACATATTAAGTGTAAATAATATCGTAACTTACATACTTTATTTATGTTGAGCGCAAATATGCACTAGGATACTTCTTATAGTCAGTTATTTCAACCAATATCTATGTATACATATTATAAAACAAAGTCCCCAAAAGCTGTCTGTTTGTATGTGATCGAATTTCTCAAAATCTACTGAACAGATTTTTGCACGGTTTTTACTAAAAGAAATGGAAATAGACTTGAAATATAACGATTACTGTTGAAGAGGTCGCGTGGTTTTGGGTGAAAAACTTTGTGACACACTGATTTCTATGCAGGCGAATTCGCGGGCACAGCTGGTTATATCATAAATATGCATTTTAGACACCATATGTAGGGAAAAATTAAGAGTTAGGACCCGTTAAAGACTCGTAGGAACGCCAGACCTTAGGATGTAAGGTGCACATATTTTCACGACTTATTTTACATCTGTTAAATTTCACTTCACGAATATTAAGCCCACCATGTCCCAGCTTGAAGAATACATTAGCTACTGTAGTTATACTCATGGCATCGAATCTTAGGATTTGAGAAGACGAGTGTGCCACACTTTGTAATAAGTTGTGTTGCTTTTGTTAACAAAAGTTAACAAACTGGAGTGATACTTACTATCTTTGCTATCCACCTTTTAACATTCAGTTTCATTTTCAGTTGATTGTAAAAAGAGGTATTTAAAAAATGAGGAGCCATAAAATAATAAAACATTCGTATCTATAAGACCAACAAAGGCTGTAAACAAAATTAACATAAAAAGTTTTTCAAGGGTAGATAAGACTATTAAGCCTTCAAGTAATAACAAAATTCTTACTTCCACGTTCAACATAGCAAAACACAGGTCAATGTCTCATCGACTGACACGCGAGCTGACGTGTTAGCACAATAGTCGCGTGTCACGTCATCTATTATCACTGTAGATAACTCTAGGCCGTACACCGCCGAGCAGGGCCAGGATAATAACGATCTTGCGCTGATAGGGATAGATTGTAGTAACAGTGATTAATATATAAGAAATGCATTGGAATTAAAGAATAAAAGATTAATGGGTCCATCTTCTTGTTTTGTCAATTCGAATTATATTAAACTGCAAGTATACCGAACTAAACATAACGTTCAAATACAAAATTAAAATCAAATGATTCTGATATTTGCTATTGCCGACTGGCGTTGTTTGAAAAAGAATATTTTATTATAAAGATACCATAGTTGCTTTAGGTTTTAAAAAATACTACGAAATAATATTAGCAGTGGATATCTTGCTGATGACGATGATGTTGATGAATATTTATTCACTGTTCTTTCCTGCCGCCAAGCAGCAGTGTATAGCCATCGGTGTGTTCCGGTTTGAAGGACATTGTAGTGCAGTTACACTGGCTGATTTAACTGGATATAATGAGACTTAACATCTCATGTCTCGGGATGGCGAACGCAGTGGAAAACCAAACAATACTTTGTAATTCAAGGTGTTGGATGGTGTTCCTACTGTTTATGGGCGGTCGTATCGCTTACCATCAGGCGAACGGCAAGCTCGTTTCGTCATTCAATCCGCAATGGAAAAAAAATTGAACTTGTAAAATGCTTTGCTTTTTGTTTTTCGCGGCACTGCCCCTGCACGTATTCTAAACGGCTGTATGTGAACTAAACCCATTATTGACAGCCTAATCGACTTCACGCCTTTTGTTTAGGGAAATCCAATGTTATGATTATGTTTCGGCGGCCCATTAATTTAGTTTTGTATTGTTGAATCATTGATGGATGATTGAAAATGTGTTTGCTTGTAGATATTAATCATATTGAATATATTTTGAGTAATTTATTTGATTTTACGCCTTTTAGAGGCAGTGTATTAGAAGTATTACGTTCGAATTTTAGGTTAGGCAATTGGATTGGAATTATAAATTTATAGGAAGAGGTGGTAAGTGGGCGATTGTAAATTATATCAAATTCTTTTTGCAATTTTAAAAGTGTTAACTGACCTCATATAGGAGTGGCAGAAGAATATTTTGATTGTAATAATAAGTATTTTTACTTTTCTGTAATGATCTTGGGGTAATCAAAAACCAGGTACAGCGCCATACAGCAACTGGCCATGTTCATTACTTTATTATATTTTTCATAACAGTCTAGTTAGGCTAGGAAACCGAAGACTTAACACAAAACCGTATTAAAATAGGTTTATGTGTTTGGGAGCTACGATGCTACAAACACACACCTTAATCTTACAACCTCTTTTTGCATCGGAGGTTTAATATTATTGACTTTTATTTAAAAAAAAACGCGAGTACCTATTCCACAACACAATAAAACTTTGCGAAGCCTCTCCTATGTACAAAAAACCAGCACTGTCCTACATAAAATATTTACAACAAAATATTATTACATTTCACATAAAATATGCATTTTTTCATCCATATTCCGTATTTACGTTTGAGTGATTTCAAAACTTCGTTGCCGTTTTTAATGCTTCTATGAGTCGATAAAAACAGTTGTTTATTTGCACGCGATCAAATTAAGTTAAATGTCATGGTATAAAGGAACCCTTTGAATGTCGAAAAGTTTAACCGCAAGTAAATTACAAAGAGTGAAAGTATTAGTAGGGATGTGTTCATGTCGATAATGAGATTTATCGATGTTTTTGTGGAACAATAAACTTGCTATTGTACGTTATTTCTTTAGTTCCGGTAATGTAACCTACATTAATACATAATTCATATTTTTTAAATAATATGAACTCACAATTTTATCATTAAAATGGTATCGCAGAGGTACACTCACAGTTCGTCGAGTTTTTATATCGATACCGTCATGTGGAGCTGAAATTTCAATACCGGATAACTCGTATATATTTCGATTCGATTCAATTTGAAAAATTCTGTTGAAATATTTGACATTAAAAACTTTACGGTGCATAGATCAACCATATACCGCCATTTTCTTAACTGATGACGATTTATTAGATCTATCTCAAAAATAGCCCTATCAGAACAAATTATTTGATCATGCTCACAAATGAATTATTTTTTTGGTTCACTCTCTGAATCGGATTGAAGATTGAGATTGGGATCTTTTATTGAAAACTGCTGATAATATGTCACAGACTGATAAAAATACTAATACAGGTTTTGATTTCGGCTTAGCTATTAAGATAGGCCACGTATCCATTATTACAGGAAACAACTGAAACACCTTCCAGTATGATTACTCAGACACACTTTCTAATTTCCATAGACTATGGCAAAAATACATATGGCAAGAATACGACTTCATTTCGTTTTATTGTGTGGTTGAGAGCCTACCACATGACTGGCGCATGGATCTCTCGACCAATCAAAAACATCAAAATTAAACGACGAGTCGCGTTTGCGTCCTTCTAAGGGGCAGAACACAGTTGTACGATCCCAGAAATGGTGGCGTAATGTAAAAGTTTTATGATTTTAAGCCTATTCCCACAAAATAGCCTAATCATTAATCCCCGCAATGCCATTAACTGCCCCCAGCAAGTCATTATAGTATCATATCCTTTAGCCTCATACCGATTATAGAGCTACAAAGATAATGGAAAGATTTATAGAACATTAAACGCGGAAGTTCAATACATTAAAAGAAGGAACATTAATGGCTCTAAATGTTTTTTTAAATCTGCAGGTTTCTTCCGCATTTTTAACCCGCTTTTCACAAGACACTTTTTCATAGATGTTTTAAAACTGATTCAGTTTAGTTTTTAGAAATGCCAGCTGAGAGGGACTTCTTTAAAAGATCGAAACCTATGGCAGGTGAAACTGCAGTAATGTGAGAAAAAAACTATAATTATTATTTAAAACAATGGATTGATTCGATGTTCTGTACAACACCTAAGGTCCTGGGTCCGAAACCCGGATTAGTCAAAAGTGATATTTGGGTTTGTCTACTTAAAATCTGCCCGGAGTCTGGAATATGTGTCCGATATTTTACTTTATTATCTGCAAGGGTAATTATAATTGAAAATTGTGTAAAACAGAAAATGAAGTTTAACGTAGAGAGCATGTTTTTTATTCCACGTAATTTTATCTATTTATTTTGACAAAGTAAAAACGTCATTTCCTGTTATTGAATGAGTTTATTGCTCTATTTTTCATGGTTCCAAAAAAAGGTATCAGAATAGTAACAATAAGGTTTGACGCACACTTCTGTTTATGAAGCTTATTTATTTACATACATAGGTATTGAAATATTTTATTCGGCGACTTGCATTTAAAAAAATTTAAAAAGTGATAATATATTTTGAAATTAGAACTCTGACTGTAGAACACGTGTTATTATTACACAAATAATATCTTCTTCTTTGTTATGCCAGCTTACAGATTATATAATAAAGAACAGGCAGACACATAAGTAGCTCAAAATAATTCAACATTCCAAATCGGCTGTACACGTTAAATGTAATTATAACTTTTTTCTTTGTGCGTAGTAAAAATATCGATAAGAATACTATAGTGTCTAGGTTCAGTTATGTGGCTGAATCAAAATTCTAATACGAAAAAAAATATTAAAATTTAGCTTTTTATTACATACATAGTATATTATATTAAATTGATAGATATAATAATAAATACTGTTATACACTCTAACTAATTTGCCTCTAGTGACGACTGCGATTACAAAACCCATTATCAAAAATTATGATATTTCGTACAAAATATCGATAAATCCCATCCCTAAAATAAAGCCAATTACGTCTCAAAAGTTTACATCCCGAGTGGATGAAACTCCGTTTTATATTAATCTCGTGAAAAAAGCGGGTCGACATCGGATGTCGGGGCGATGATTCAATTTCGACCTGTGACACGTCAGATGAGTTAACAGTAACTTATGTGGTGGGAAGAGATGAGGTTTTCTGTTAAGGTCACGACCCCTCGAGGACGTAAATAGTGCGTCCTTGCTCTGAGCTAATTGCCCGTGATGAATCTATCAGCATGCCCCGTGACCATTAAGGCTACAGTTTTGGAAACGTAGAAAGAAATCGTCGGTATTGCACGCGTGATATTTTTGTCTTGTATAAGAATTTGCCTTTTCAATTTTCTGGAAAAACAACGGTGTATTTCTGACTGAAAGTGTGTTGTTGCCGCTGCGACACGTTCTCTTAGAGTAGCATTAGAGGGTGTAAAGTTAAAACTTACTTTTTATTGATATTTATTTTGTTCGAAATTAACACATTTTTATTTTACGTCCACGATTCGAGTTACTTACTGTCACATGTTATTTTCAAGAAGATATGTATGTAGTTTCATTTAATAACGCAATGTCAAAATGATCCTATGTGTAACTACTAGACATAATAAGACTTAACATCTCATGTCTCAGGATGGCAATCGCAATGGAATGCCAAGCAATACCTGTAATTCAAGGTGTTGGATGGGGTTTCTGCTGTATATGGGCGGTCGTATCGCTTACCATCAGGCGAAAGGGAAGCTCGTCTCGTCATTAAAAGAATAAAACCTTTTATAGAGACATAATCATCACATTTGTAGCATCACTAGACACAAGACGGTGCGGATCAATACTGATCACTGACCCTAACCTTCGCTTTAATGTTATGAGTTATTTTTAATGGCACGCTAAGAAATTGTTTATTTTTTATATCTCAACATGCTTTGTACTTTTATTTTTCTGTGGCAAAACATTGTTCAATATAAATCTATTTTGGGCTGAATGTTATAGATTTTATTACAACGTAGGATTAAATGGTGAAAGAATTGTATTTACCGTCTATAATATTTGTAAGTTTAATGTTTTTTATAGACCTATATCTATAGCTCTATATATTATTTGTAAGTTTAAGATAACTGGTTCTGCGGAGACTTAGGGCCGTATTATTTGTTGCAATTCAATTTCGCTCTCAAGTGCGGTACCAAATGAGATATCAAACTAAGCACGGAATCTTAAGACAGTCGCTATTTCAAAACCCACATGTGATTTCATCTCAATAACATTTTAAGTATTAATATGCGACGGCATGGGAGCCATCAAGATCAATATTAGGTGCATTTGCATCTACACACTATAAATTGGTACTAGATAATATAATTAAAATTATATATTTTTTTAAAATAAATATCGCGCGGGTATTAGCTCATGCTAAACCATAACAAAACCTCTGTGATCGATAGTTCCCCTTTTCATTTTAGAGATGTGTCAACTTGAGTTACTAGTTCGAGTTAACTCAAGTTGGGTTTAGATCGAGTCAACTCGAGTTGAATTCTCTTTAACTTGAGTTTAAATACTTTATTTATGTTACGAAGATTTAATCTTAAATACATAAAACATAAATACATGATGAATAAATAAATTCCTTTTTTATTTAAATTCACCTGGTGAGTCATTACATTTGTAAAAATAACCCAAAACAAATCATTACTCAATTTCGTTTTACCCAGTTAACTCCAGTTACGTGAATTTCAACTTGAGTTAGCTCGAGTTGTGTTTATCCCGAGTTGGCACATCACTATTTCATTTAGTTATTTTTATTAATTTGTTTCGGACAGGAGGGTTCCCCCTAACGGTGCCCATGTGTGACGGATTCTGACAACTATCTTTTGTTAATGTAACAGCGCCGCCTCAGCTGAGATAGAGCTCTTAAGTGGCAGCTTAAGGTTGACTTGTAAATTAGCTCAATAAATTTAACGTTTAGTTGAAATGCTCAAAGTTGAGATTGATTTATTAATACTGCTCGTAGGGTTGTCAAGAGTTAAATCCGAGAAATTGGATTATCAATAAGCCGGATATGCTGGAGCCATCCTTAGTTAAATAGTGTACGATTTGTATCTCGTGGTTTGCTGTCAAAAATTGCCAAGCCCGGTCTAATTTCTCGCGACAGAGAATAACCTCTCTATCTTTACTGAATCCCTAGTAACCAATAGCTGTGAATATATTTAAAACAGATAACTTGGCAACAAAATAAAAAGGTATTCCGTGACCCATTTTAACTGTCTTTCCGTTTCAATGGGGGGTCCATTTCCTCAAAGGAATTTTATTATGAGAATTTATTCCTATCTTACATTTATGTCAGCTTACCATTTTTTGTAAATGCTTGTTTTTTATACTTAATGTGTTCTGCCTTAAACACTCATTTACTAGGTTTTACTCGCGGCTCCGCCTGCATGAAGTACTTTCGAGGTAATATTGCCATACTGTTTACTTTTCAAGGACAAAAACTTCAGATTATTATTGTAATCTAGGTCATGGTCTATTATTGTGCCAAACACCGAAATTCGTTCGGAGATTTCTGCGTAAAATTCTAACAAACATGTGAACAAATCTTTTACATTTTATTATAGAGGGACAAACAAACATAAAAGTCGATAATAGAACAGAAGATTATAACATTATGTTAACAGTTATTCTCACACAGTTTTCAATATATTCTTATCCCAATACAGTCCAGGGGTGTAAATTAAAATAAAATACTTTATTTATCACGTAGGCAAACAAAATTGCACCTTATTGCACTTCAAAACAATTTATAAGAATAATAATAATGTCCCCACGCAAGCCTTCCAAAAGGACCGGCCTTTATACCGTGATTTCCCGCAGGAAAGATACAATAGTTATTTCTAAATAACACTCATGATCACTTATATAACTACATTTTAAATTAAGTATAGAAGTAATAGATGTAAGTATATAATTTTGACGCCATTGATTCCTTTGTCATCGCAAACAACAGGCGACGGTGGAAAAAATTCTGAGGAAAAAATACACGCATTTGTGAAACGATCCTTTTAAACGGAGTCCTGTCATTTGCAAATTGTCCATGACGGTTTGTAAAATATAGCCTCTTTTGTAAAAAAAATTGATGTTACTTTATTTGGGGAATGGGGGAATAATTTTAATTATAATACTCCCATTTCTGTTTTGTTTATTGATATAGGTCAATGTGTTGGATGGTGTTTCTACTGTTTATGGGCGGTCGTATCGCTTACCATCAGGCGAACGCCAAGCTAGTCTTGTCATACAAAGCAATAAAAAAATAAATAATTCAAGTTCCTGCTGTATGTTGATCCTGTATTTAAGTGACGTAAAGGTTGACAAAAAGATTTTTATTCCCAAGAAATACGCGAGTAAAGTTGCGATCGTAAGTTAGTTCTGTTATAAAAGCAATACAAAATAGGTACATTATGTCGTTTACTTATACCACGAACGAAACACAATGTGACAACGGGGAGTCGATCAGAAACAAATTGAACACTAATAGAAAAACTCCATTATCGTTTAATACAATTTACGACTGCTTGCTATTGTTTTGTAGGTATGCAGTTTTTATAACAAACCCACGCGTGTAATTGAATTGGAATATGAAATCATAGTTTATGGCCACGTAGGCACTTAAGTGTCTCATAAAAGTAGCCAATGGATTAAAATAATTTGTAATTTGTAACATAAAAAGTTAAAATAATTTATAATTCAACACAATCAATGCAAATATTTGCAAATCACATAAATATTATCTAGCACATTTATTTCTGAGTTTAACCAGGAATGACAATTTATTTTTCCTAAAAAAAACACAATATAATCCGCAAAATAGTTTTATTTCAATATATTTAATTGGCGCCCAATATTTTTCTGTTATATCCTTCACGACACGGTTCGTCGTTCGCAACAGGACAAAAGTTTAAAACATGTTTATATGCAGTGCCATGGACCTTATTACACTACATTTTAAACGTATCTTGGCACGTTTTATCCGCGTTATAATCAAAATGTGACAAGAAATTATTTATTTATAGCAGACCAATTAGTAATTAACGTATTTTACATTAAAACTGAGTGGCACTCAAGCTTTCAACTCATTATTTACCGTGAGAAGTAAAGGCAATTAGCCACGGTACTGCGAACTTGAAGTGAAATGTTCAGCTTCAAAAATTCCATATAATTAAGCGAATTTACAGTTTTATTATAAATACCTTTTTATAACTAATGAGATTGCTGAGGTTACGTAATGGCTTATAAATAGCTTTAACTTTAGTAAAACCTTGAGTAAACACACTAACACAGTAAAATTCAAGACTCTGTCATTAGTTACTTAGGACTTTCGATTTCACTATTCAGACCCAAGACAAATATTTGCGGATCACACGATTCAAGATTTCTGGAATCCCTAACATTCTTTGCCTTTCCCCAATCAATGTCCCTTTCCTTTAAGCTCATTCTTCTGGTATGTGTTTATGGTAGGTGGATGTTATTTAGATTCGGGTTACCCAATTGTTGTTTTGGCGGATAATGCTGTGACACTTTTTTTTCCCATATAACATATATATTTTTTACACCTACCAATATTATTTCCGTCTCTGAATTACTCAAAGGTTGACTGGTAGAGAATGCCTTTTGCATTAAGTCCGTCTTTATACATTGATGTATATAAAGTGTAAAATAAAAATAAATAAATAAATAGCCCGCAGTGGCGTAGGATGAAGTTTTTCAAAAGGTAACCCGAGGCAAAAAATGTCTTAGTTAACATATCGCGACCAATTTAACAAAAAACAAAAAGTAAGATAAACGTAAATAAACCTAAAAGGGAAGCCGTGAGGAATCGGGATGGACGCTTCATCATTGATGGCCTGGCTTGGTCCTGGTCCTGTCTCTAACATTGTACCGTTGTCGCCACATTCTGAACCTTCTCATTAGCCGCCACAGTGTAACTACTGGACATAATGAGACTTAACATCTCACGTCTCAGAATGGTGAGCGTAATGGAATACCAAACAATACTTTGTAATTCAAGGTGTTGAGTGTTTCTACTGTTTATGGGCGGTCGTATCGCTTACCATCAGGCGAACGGCAAGCTCGTCTCGTCATTCAAAGCAATAAAAAAAAACAGCCTGGCGTGGTATCTCTTCCCATATTCATTCCCGTTTCCTTCTATCCGCATGGGTGAAAATATTAAACTTTCGCCACATTAAGGGTAATGCTGGTTTTACGATCGTCTTGAACTTTCTTCTCAGCCCATTTTTTACTGTTACAACTTTTCGCCCTTATCTCTAACGTGAGTTTGGTGCAACAAGATTTACGTTTCACGAAATAATTTATGTCTTTAGATATAAAAAAATGTTTTTATTTAGTTTCATACTTTAGTACTAAGGTAATGAAAATTACGATGTGTGAAGTCTTGACTCGTGCGATAATAATATAATTCGGAACATATTTCAAACGATTTTTATTTAATACATCAAATACATTGATGCTGTACAGTTTGTGAAAAGGATATAAAAGATTTTTAAATTAACATTGCTTAAACGTTTCATTAACAAAATTTCACATATTTTATAGAAAAAATTGTGTCCTATTTTGAAAATTAATTTTAAAAGAAACAGCCGTCAGCATTGTCAGAATTCCCGCCAAAATCCTGCTGTTGAAAATATTTAAAACGTTTAAAACATTGTCGTTCGATATTTAAAAACATTCCTATTATGAAAATTGGCTATGTCTCTTTTAAGCTACATAAACAATGTTAAAACAAAATAGGTCGAATAACGTAAAATATGCGTGACCTCCGCTCATTTGCGAAGGAAAGGATCACCGACATGAATTTAGGATTTCATAAATTAAAACGGGTAGTGTCCGGGGGCCTTCAAAACTTTATGAATTTATACAACGACATACGTGTGTTTCTATTTTTAATATTAAAAATACTAGGTTTTGTTCACGGTTTAGTCACGGTGACACATGGAATTTTTTATATTTATTTTCGAATGACTACACTCTAATCACCTTTATGTGATACTTTGTGCTTTGAATGAATTTCTAAAAATTCTCAAGCATCATCATTTCAGCTGGGAATCGTCCACTGCTGGACATAGGCCACCCCATTGAGCGCCATAGGGACCGGTTCTGGGCCGATCTCATCCATCGGACTCCGGCGACCCTCACCAGGTCCTCGGTCCATCTTGTGGGAGGCCTGCCTGCGCTGCATCTTTATTTCAAGCATACCATAATCATATTAAATACAACTCAAACATTCCTTAACGTTTATCTATGAAATACGGCAATTTAAAATAACTTAATTAAAAAGCATAAACTTATAAATATTATCTTTCAAATTACCCGACACGAAAGCACGGAACTAAATCGATTTTGTAAACGTGCAAGCCTTTCATTTGTCGCGTCGGGCTACACGCGTTCAATTTAGGATTTAATAATATATGAACTCTTTTGTGGCTGTTTATCGGGTGTGACGCGTGTTTTATCGTGATGTGAACAGGCTTTAAATGTCATTTATTTGACAGGCACGAAATGAGGTTTAATGATCGACCTCCTTTGAGTATACGTTTTGAGTTGTATGATGTATACTAGAATTGTTTGATATTTTTTTTTGCGATTTTTTACTGTTTCAGTAAGTACTCTAATCTTAGAGCGATTATTGTTATTGTATTATTTAAGTAAATAGTCAATTTTTTTTAATTACTCCAGTAGTTGATTATTTAGATGGATCTTAAAAATCTATTTGATATTTAAAACCAATCAAGTGCATCAAATATTAAATAATTTTGAACATCTTTTAATTTGAAATTCGAAAATGCAAATTAATAAAATGATGAATGCATTTTAAAAGCGCATTAAGCTAATTCTTAAAATTACCAGGCAAAACACGCGACCGAGTACTCTTGCAATGAAATTCACTGCAAAATCAAAATTTCTTAACGGAACGTGTTCACTTGAGTTAACGAAGTTTTTCTTCAATCGAGCGCTACACTATTGTCGTGAAATTGTTAAAAAAACAAGCGGACACGTTGTTCATTTCGTTTTGCTTTGTTACTGCAGGTCGACTTTACTAGACTTTCATTTTGTATCTGGCAGTAAAAATGGCAGTAAAAATTTGTGTTCGATTTTCAAACTGTGTTCTATTTTTAAATTCGTAACATTGGATCACTATGCAATTTGTTTTGGTGTCGAGTCTACACTTCTTATTGTTGTTATTTTTAAATAAATAAGGTATTCAAATACTGCGATACATTAAAATTGAATCTCAAATGTAATATTCATTATACCACTATCAATCTGTTACGTTTAGTCCTGGTTATTCGTACGCTTTTATCGATTAATACGATCATTAATATTTTCAAAAATTAAGTGAGGATTCGATTGGTATTTACTTTTTTTTATGTAAATAGTAATTCTCACAATTCGAAGTCGCAGAGAATGTACATCTTTTATTCTATTTAATAATGTGTTTGCAATTAAATTAACAAACGCGGTTCGGAAAACCGTGTGATATAAGGCAAAGGTGCTCAATAATGGTTATATTTGCCGTTATTGTAATAATTTAAAATTATTATAATCATTATGTATTCCGACAAAAAGACTATGCAAATATGTATTTTATATTATTTGATTGCATTTGTCATGTTACATAATACTTACCACATGTTTATATTTTTGTTAAATAGATTAAAGGTTTTTCATTATTTTTCCATTGACATAACTTATTGTGGCATAAAAAAGTGATTATATAATTTGTTATCAAAACAGTGTTATTAACATTAAATGACCACCGAGTACCGCACCATCTTGATGTTCGGACGTTCCCTGTCTTACTATATATCCACTAGCTAATCTCCGAAAGCGACACACTTCGTAGGCAATATGGCGGCCTTTACACTTGATGTACGGATGCTGTCTTGGCCGGTTTGAAGTTAAGTTAACACCCGTTCTCTATATCTGTTACTAGGTTTTGCTCGCGACTTCATCCGCGTGAAGGAGTTTTCGGGGATATTTTTTTTCCGACTTACTTGATACGTATCGTTATATTATGACCAAATTACACAAAATCATTATAAATTGTAGCCTATGTGTTATTCTGATGTATAACCAATATGACTGTAAAGTTTCATCCGAATCTGTTCCGTAGTTTTTTCGTGAAAGAGGAACAAACATAAATCCATCCTCACAAAATTTCGCATTTATAATATTAGTAGGAGAATGCGCTAGTCATCAGTAGCTTTACCGTTACTATATCTAATTTATATACGACCGCTGTCTTGTCCGAAGTTAGTCACAACACCCGCTCTCTATATCTGTTTTTACCCTCTAGTGGCCAGTATCAATGGCTTTCTCGTCACTCGTGACAAACTTCAAGCCGGTCGCGACTTAGCGGCCATATTTGTCGCAGTCGCTTTCCATGCGGATACAAAGTTCCTTCCACCAACAATCCCGATCCAATCAGGTAGATATTATATTGTATACACGTTTATTAGGATAGCAGAGCCCCTGCACTAATTCTCCATGTTTGTGTTATTGAACGAAAACGTCAAAGGGGCACCCTGATACCGAGTAAATCGTATTTCCCAAACAGCATTTCTGCTACCAAAGGATTCTAGGCTAAGTCTTTGATTCCATTCGACGTATACAGCGTCATTTTGACAACGCGTTACTAAATTAAACCACAGGCTTATCTACTTGAAACCAGGATTTTTGGTGAAAATTTTTGTTATTAATGGATCATTTTTGGCACAATGTCAGCAAAAGGGAAGACGAGTATGTAGTTTCATTTAGTAACACAATGTAAAAATGACCCTGTTTATTACTATGCGCTAAGTCATTTGCCCTAAGGCGGTTTAGAGATTATTTTTTTTTTATCGAAGGCACAAAAAGTGGATTTACGGCACCTGATGTTAAGCGGTGATTTATTTAAATAAAATGCTTTATTCAACACGTAGGCGAACATAGTTGCACTTATGATAAGTCAAGGTACATTAGAATATTTAAAGTTGCTTATATAACTAAAGAAATTTTATATTGGACATAATAGACATGATAAGCTTTTGCTCGCCTGTAAATTTTTGACAGTATAAATATTTTCTAAGTTAAAAAGTAGCCTAAAGCACTCAGGGTAATGTAGCTTCCTATTGGAGAAAAAATCAAAATCGGTTTTGTAGTTTCTGAGATTTCCGCGTTCCAACAAATAAACAAAGTATAAATGTAGTTTTGATAAGCATATTTCTATCCAATAAAGGAGTGAGCCCATCCTAAAATTTATCACAAATTCTTAAACCAGGTATTTCATAACTTATACACATCTTTTAAACGTATATCTATTAAAATAATCGCAATATCTTTTTCTGTGTTGGTGTCACCAGAGCACCAACATGTGATGCTAATCACCGAGAAAGCGACTTAATTGTCAGTTTAAAAAGGCTCACAGATTGAGAACCACATGCTTTAATTAGTTTAAGCAGTGCTCTGTACTTGCGGAGTGTTAAAACATTCACTGGAGGGATAATTGCTTCCCTTCCCCCTGTTTATATTAGAACTGTGTTATTCATTTTGTTACATTGTATGAAGTATGTTATGGTTGAAAATTGCTTTTATTCAAAATGTATTATTAGAAATAATTTCTTTTTGTATGTTTTGTTAGCAGTACAGATCTATTTAGAGATTAAACGCATTCTTTTATAAGCGCGATCAACCGAAACAAACTCTACAGCTTTGAAGTATAGTTTAATATTAATTGTAACATTCAAATTTATATGTATTGAAGAGGAAAATTAGATTATCTGCAATACGTGAATAGTCGGTAAAGTATTGCATTATTAATGTAAGAATAGGCATTTTATGAGAACAGAGTCTGGTTTTTTTATACGACCCAAACTGAGACCACTGCACCTGATGGTAAGTGAAGTGGGGTCCAATAGAATGTCGACTGACAAGAGATGATTAACCCTCCGCAGTCGACACAATTATGCCGGCCTGTTGGAACCTCATATACACAGGCTGATACCGGAACGCGACACACGTGGGCCCCTACAGCGTATTTTAACACTTTGTTCGGTGGCCTAGGATATAAAATATATCCTACCACCAGTAAAAGTACAAAATTTCATTCAAATCAGTATATGTAACCCTGTTTATAACAATTGCTTTAAAACTTCACAAACTCCGCAGTATTACCTAGTAAGTAAGAGGACGTAGAATAAATTCATCTACTTACAAAGATAACTAGTTCATTTTAAATCTTATTACACGTGTCATAAAGGTTACGTGGCCCGACAATGCTATTAGCGATGCGCCAGGGCGGCAAAAAGCAGGTGTTCCTACGACAAAAGCGATTACGCTGAACACTCATCGTCACGGTTTTCGTCTTGCTTTCGTTTAAAATAAGGATAAGAAGTAGCTTTTACTTTAAAATGTTTTTGTAGTACATTTTCGACTTGTGAGGAGATATTTTTCCATTTTAAATAATATGTTTTTTATGATTGCAGAATATATCCTTTTCTTCTTTTATATTATGGCTGCCATTATTTATCGGTGATTTTTTCAATGTCGAGAAGTAATGGTAGATACAAAACAAAAAGAGACTATAAAATCAGATCGCCATTTTGTTTCTTTTTTTTCTATATCTGCAGAATATATTAAAATTAATAAAATTACTTACCAATGTAAAATTACACTAGTTTTCCGATTCTCTTTGATAAATTATTTTGAATATTTGAATACTTTTAAACCAGCCAGCACTCTATAAAAAGTACAAACAGAGCGCTGCCTTAAAAAGATACATACAGCCATAGTATTATGCCTCTATTCCATAGCGGTAGGCAGAGATTCTGGCATATTTCTCTAGCTTCCTCCACCTTCATCAATCTTTTCATGCATTCCCGCCGGTTCAGGGTACTTTTGACCTGACCTTTACTGAGAATGTCGGATATCTGACATTTGAAGGTTCGGTGCAGTCGACCCTATCGGTGCTTCCATCTTTTTAAAAAGTATAACTAATATTTTCCCTATAGACTTTTTGTGGCTTATGCAGGTGATTTTTATTGAAAATTAATATAAAAAAGTAAAAAGGCATAACCCCTTCTTCCTTTTATTAAGATATAAAACGCAACAGCCATTTTCATTATAGCACAACTGCGCACAATTATTCCTTCATATTTTGGCAAAATAAAACATTTATAGCTCAGGTTTTCCTTTTTAAGCACTAGATTATATAGCCACTACTAGTACAATAAGTTAGAATAAGCCATTATTTGTTACATTGTTCTATGTACTTTGATATTAATCACTACATAGTATAAAACAAAGTCGCTTTCTCTGTCCCTATGTGTGCTTAAATCTTTAAAACTACGCAACGGATTTTGATGCGGTTTTTTAATAGATAGAGTTATTCAAGAGGAAGGTATAATAATATGTGTAATAATAACATCCATTAAATAGTGGAGAAATACGGTTTTTTTGTTATGTTATAGTGTTTTTCTGTAGTGTATTTAGTATCAGCATTGCAACCGTGCGAAGCCGGGGCGGGTCGCTAGTAATAAATAAATCATTAGTACTTACCTCTCTGCCTATCATACGCGTTGATACACTCGCTGGTTTGAAACTGGCTGATTAGTGCTGTCTTGCCGACCCCCGGAGCGCCTACCATCGCGACCCGGTGACACGCCACTGGCCGTCGCTCGGTCGTCTCTGGCGCTGACTGGGCAGGGGAGGATGGGGCCAGGCTGCCAGAACGGGACCTCCGCCGACGGAACGAGTCGCCGCGATTTACTATGCCTGGGGGAGAAAGGGATTATTAGTTATTAAATACTCCTCTACTTCTACTATTACTACTACGAAGTTTCTTGTGTTTAATCTAATGTTTATTTAAGTAAAAGTAATTTACGGATTTCGTATCCGCCCCGTTATAATAAAGGCTGCAAAAATGCGGTAGTCTACATTAAATAAAAAACTACGTAGTTTTATTTAAATACTTATTAGATAAATTAATTATGCCTGCGGGTTTAAAAAATAGTTTGGATAATATTTTTGATTGCATTAAAAATATTGATATAGGATCGAGTAATTCGTATTAATAATTCGAAAATGACGAAAAGAATAGGTTATTCAATGATATTTTACAGTTCAAAGATATTCATATATATCTTTCACTAATAATACAGGACAATTTTATCTCATAAATTCGATACGAATGGAACGTATTACAAAAACACAATAAAACTTTCAAATCTAGGAAATAGTCGATGCGATGCAAAACACTGTTCTGAAATTGTAACTATGATACCATTAAAAAATATATGTTCGGAATAGTTTATTTTCCGAACATGTATTTTTTGTTTCGGAATAGTTTCATTCCCTTTACAATAAAAAACTGGGCGATATTGCGAACAGTAAATAGCAATATAACAGAATATCCTATATTTTAAAGTAATTAAAGTTATAAAGGGAGATTGGCCGATTTATTTCTGTAATAAATAATTTGATTATGACATTGCGACATCCGAACCGACTGTAATGAATACTTAGTGTGATAAAGAAAAAAGTGCGATATACAGCCGTTTTCAATAAACGATCCCAATCTCAATCTTCAATCCAATTCCGACAACCAATCGAAATAATTCATTTGAAAGCATGCCAATTAAATCTTCGTTCTAATTGGTCCATTTTTGAGATAGATCGAAAAAAGCGATTGGGATTGTTTATAGAAAATGGTGGATAGACATGAAGAATAATACAGACTAGACGTACAGGAAAGAGACAGGTATAGACTACGCAGTTGCTTTGTCATTCTAAAGCGGGGTCAATTTTGTTCGTATATTTCTCAGTCCATTTTATTTTAGTTGGCGGTGGTTGACTTCGGTTATCGCAATTTACTTTTCACAGTTTGAATCGTAGATTTTTTTGTGTGAGTATAAATTATATGCTCAGATGCACATATCGCCTTATCTCCGAAGGGGTAGGCAGATTTGCAACTAGTTCATTGATTTTTCATCATGTTTGTTCCGTCCTATAATGAGGGCGAGCCTATCGCTATATCGGGCACAAATTTTAGACTCTGGATTGATACTTAGTAAAAAACCTCAATACCCTTTGCGTGACCCGAGATTCTACCTCGAGACAGTGAGGGCAGTGATTGTACCACATTGGCAAAACAATAACGCTATCATAGTCACACTATAAATCGCCTCATGTAAATCTCTTCTAAGAATTCTAAGAAAATCATTTAATTATATCACTAGTTTTAGCCTGGAGCTCTTCTCGCTTGAAAAAGTTTTTCCGGGATAATAGTCCCGCTTTATATTTTCCCGGATAAAAGCCTTTATCACTCAGGAGCAGTTTTGGATTTGTAAATAGGACGTATAGGCCGCGGCGTATGGTCGGCAGCCACAGGGGCGGCAGATTTCAGAGGACGCTCACCCGATTAATCATTTGTTTATTTAACTTTAGTGCCTTCCATAATACAAACAAATGGAAAATTCTTAAGTATTTTAGAAACCTACATTTTTACATACATAAACCTACCTACATGGGGTAGCGGAAATAAAGTACTACACTCCTAAAAAATACAAATCTGTCACTGCTCAGGAGTAATGTAGCTTATATTTGTGAAACAATTTTCAAAATCAGTTCAGTAGTTCCAGACAAACAAACTCACAAACTTTTCCTCTGTATAAATTAGTATAGATTATGAGTTACCTATTGGCATCGTTTCCCGTAGATTTGTTGGACAACAATATATATATGTATTACAACGATCTGGCCCCTATTCAAATGTTTCTAATGAAATGATACGACTCTGAATTAGTACGACATATCTTTCATTTGGCCCTCATTCTTACCCATGTGTAGTTGTATCACTTATTAACAATGGAGAAAGAATTGGCTATGTTTTATGACCAGGATGACGTTAACATCATTTAGAGATGCTATTCTAGTACAACCTACTCAATATTTTACATGCTAAAATTCATGAAGACGGATGTATGTGTGTTTGTCCCTCTTTCACGAAAAAACTACTGAACGGATTTGGATGAAACTTTACAGTAATGTTGGTTATATATCAGAATAACACATAGGCTACAATTTATAATGATTTTGTGTAATTTGGTCATAATATAACGACACGTATCAATTATCAAGTAAGTCGGAAAAAATTATTTAGGAGATGCTATACGAGTACATATAGATATATTCGTAAAAGTATTTGTTGTAAATATGGTATATGTTCTTAGTAATTAAATAAAGTTAGTAAAAAGATGTTATTGACATGAGTGTTTATTTCGGACTAAATGAGAAGTAACTATGGCAAACAAAATACAATTAGTTCTAAAAATAGAACATATAAAAAATAATAAGTCACGACGAAGGTTACAATCTCCAACAGCCGCCCTTAATCGCAGTTGTGACAGAAACAAAACAAATAAAATAATTAAGTTTCTAAACCTAAGTTAACTACACATCGTTTGTGTGCTAGAGGTCCGAGGGCCTTCGTTAGTACATCAGCAGGCATATCGTTACTTTTTATATATTCTAACTTAACAATATTATTAGATACCTTTTCTCTAATAAAGTGAAACCTAGTATCTATATGCTTCGTCCTGCTGTGGTGTACAGGATTTCGAACAAGATTAATGGCACTTTGGCTGTCAGAAGCTAAGTTAACTGAACAAAGTATACCTGTTATCTCGTATATAAACCGACGTAAGTAACACGCTTCCTTCGTGGCAGACGCTAATGCCATATATTCTGACTCGGCCGAACTTAACGCAACAGTAGGTTGCTTCTTGGATTCCCATGATACTGGACCTCCACTTAACTTGTAAACATAACCGGTGTATGACCTTCTGTCGATTGGACAGTTTGCCCAGTCTGCGTCACAAAACCCTTTAAAGGTTCTCTATTCTTCCTGTAAACCAATGAATAGTTTAGGGTACCTTTTAGGTATTGCAGAATCCTTTTAGCAGCATTCCAGTGTTCTTTAGTAAAACACGTATTAAATTGACTTAAATAGCTCGTGGCGTAAGCGATGTCTGGTCGTGTGTTTACCGCTAGATACATGAGGCATCCTATTAAGTTTTGATAAGGATAAGACTCACCGACTTGACCATCCATTCTTTTTCCATATTCTTTTTAATTAATGGAGTATCCACGGCCTTACAATCCTTCATATTAAATTTTTCTAATATAGAAAGAATATAATTTCGCTGGTTCAACCTTATACTCTCGGAATCACTTTCAACTTGTAGTCCCAAATAACATTTCAGTATTCCGAGATCTTTTAATGAAAAATATTTCGACAAATCATTCTTGACAGTGTCAAATGTCAAATCAGAATTAAAGAAGACTATTATGTCATCAACAAAGATTCCTAATATTACAAGTTCTTTACCAAAAGTTTAGTATACACACAAGGTTCGGAAGGAGTTCCTATGAAACCTATTTTAGAAAGCGTTTCATTTAACTTTTTATTCCAAGCTCGCGGTGCCTGTTTAAGACCGTAAAGAGATTTCTTCAATAAACAAACTTTGTTTTCTTTACCCTTTTCAATAAAACCAAGAGGTTGCTCCATGAAAACTTCTTCTTCTAAATCTCCGTTAAGGAAAGCTGTATCGACATCTAAGTGCTTCATTCTCAACTTCATATCTGCAGCTATCGCAAACAACGTGCGGAGGGAAGAATGACGAATCACTGGTGCGAACGTCTCCTTGTAGTCTACACTTTCAACTTGATGAAAACCTTTGACGACGAGTCTCGCTTTATACTTGGTAATATTACCATAAGCATCCCTTTTAATTTTGTAAATCCATTTACATGGTATAACCTTGTTGTTAGGTCTATCTACTAAATTCCATGTATGGAGTTTCCTTAAGGAACTATACTCATCAACCATAGCATGTTGCCACTTATCAGCATCATCGGCATGAGTAGCTTCGTAATATGTCGTAGGTTCATTAGAATCTACCATTGACGTATTGTAAGCTTTATAAAAATTTGTTGTTTTTCTGTCTCTGGAAGGGTATCTGCGCTCAGGGTGCGATTCCTGTTCCAAATTCGCTGTCACTTCTTCCACACTAGGCAGCCTTAAGTCAATGAGAGACTCTCGCTGTTCCAGAGTCACTGACTCTTTTGTACTTTCTAGATTTACTGGTAAAGTTGCTTCAGCCGCCGGGCTGATATTCTCATCACAGTCATAGAATTGACAGTCATGATCAAACTCAGACTCAATCTCTTTTGCTCATCAAAAAACAATATAGATTCTGAATGTGCCACAGATTGCTTCTTATTTAGAGCTGTAAAGCAATTTTCAATAAAGGTTGCATCTCTGGATATAATAATTTTTTCGTGGGTTAGCAGGGTCCCTAAAAATATAAGTGCCTGGATTTTCAGAATAACCGACGAAAATTGCTTCCTGTGCCTTGACATCTAATTTCTTCCTGTGACACGAAGGTATATGGACTAGAGCTCTACAACCAAATACTTTTAGATGGCTAAGATCACCTTTTCGTCCATACCATTTGTCATAAGGAATTTGTCCACCTAAGGCTCGATGAGGAGACCTATTCTTAAGGTAAATGGCAACTTGGAATGCATCTTCCCAGAATGCTTTCGGTAGTGAACTTTCAGCTAGCAACGTTCTTGCCTTTTCTGTAACCGAACGATGGGTGCGTTCCGCTACTCCAATTTGCTGAGGACTATAAGGCGTCGTTGTTTGATGTTCTATACCTTTTGAAGCAAGATAATCAACAAACTCTTTATTCACGAACTCCTTACCTCCATCAGTCCTAATTGCTTTAATTGTTTTATCTAACTGATTTTCAACAAAACATTGAAACACACAAAATATATCTTTGACTTCTGTTTTAGAAGAAATAAAATAAGCAAACACTTTTCGCGTATAATCGTCTACTATTGTCAACATATATCTATTTCCTTGAAAAGAAGTTGTAGACACCGGTCCCATCAAATCCATATGGATCAGTTCCAAAGGGGAAGTAGCCCTATTAAACGCTAACCTTTTGAAAGGTTTTCTTGCTTGTTTACCTTCCACGCAAGCGATACAACTAGTTTTATCTACTCCTGTATACTTTATACCTACCTTGTGATTTTTCAGTTGGTTCATGCCTATACGACACAAATGTCCTAACCTCTTATGCCAAATTTGATAACTATCCTGACAACCAGAGTGCACATCTTGTGTCAAAAAATTATCCGCCTCATTCTCGGAAACATTTACAGTACCATCTAAAACGTACAGTCCACCACAGGGCGAGGCATGAGCAACAGATTCACCTGTAAAATTAAAAGTATCAGATTTATAAAAGTTACATCCATTTTTATCAAAACACAAATAAAACCCTTTTCAACAGTTTTATATACAGATAACAAACTAGCTTTCAAATCTGGTATATAAGCAACATCACTAATATTGTTGACCACGTTCTCGGGCGTGTTTATTGAAATATTTCCAATTCCGCAGCACTTAATCTGTTCTCCATTTGCGACAGTAACAGTACCTTGATTCTGTATCGAGATATTCTGAAACCAGTCCCGTCTAGAAGTCATGTGTCTAGTACAACCTGAATCTACATAAATTATGTCCTTTCTTGGGTTTCCAGAAGTATTAAGACTTGTAAATATCGTATCATTGGTATTTACCGCATTGCCTTTCTCCTTCTTGTTTCTCTGTGGACAGTCTGGTCTCTTATGTCCAGGTGTCTTGCACTCATAACAAACTATATTCTTCTTCATTGACTTAGGCTTCTTCTTCGCATGAAAGACAGAGTCTAATGATGTAGCCACATCTTTGGACATTTCATTAAGCAGTTTTGTTTTCACCAACTCTGTAGTCACGTCTACATTGCAATTTTCTAAAGCCATAATGAGAGGTTCATACCTTGGAGTTAGACCTCCCAAAAGTATTGCAGCAATAGACTTGTCCTCTATGACTACATCAATATCCGCAAGATCCTGTGCGGTTGACATAACTGCGTTAATATACCTAGTCTTGCCATAAATATTGTAATAAAGAAAAAAGAAAATTGTTAACTGCAAATAACATTTATTACTTTTACAGTGTGTCAGTTTAATACATAAATATAAAACAATTAAAAATATAAAAGCTTATTCGAAGTGGTCTCCATTGGCTGCAATACAGTCCTTTAAACGATGAGGCCAGTTATCAATAGAAGCACGCACTCTTTCCATGGGAAAATTCTTCACTGCCAATCGTATAGATTGTTTTAGGGACTCCAAATTATCATGGCGTTTAGAGCAAGCTGTACTCTCTAAAACTGACCACAAATCATAATCCAGCGGATTAAGATCGGGACTAGACGACGGCCAGTCTTCAGCTCTGATGAAGTCCGAAACGTTCGATTCCAACCAAGACTGCGTGGACCGAGCTTTATGACCCGGCGCCGAGTCTTGCTGGAAGGACCATACTTGGTTATTGAACATGGTGATGTTAAGGGGCTTAACTACCTTCTCAAGAATGGTATCTTGATACACTTGTGCCGATGTTTTGATACCTTTTCACAAAAATATGGCTCAGTCACTCCTTCATAGCTAACACCCCACCAAACCATCACTGAAGTCGGATAATGTCCACGTTGCACTCTGTCGACTAATTGGGAAGCTTCCTTAGAGCTTTGAGCATAAATACGGTCATTTTGTTTGTTAAAATGTTGCTCAATTGTAAAAATTTTCTCATCCGTAAACAAAATTTTTCTGTGACCTCCCTTTGCGTACCGCTTCAGTAGTTGTTTCGATTTTACCACCCTATTCTTCTTTAAATTATCAGTTAAGAAATGGCCAGTGCGTCTCTTATAGGCTGCAAGTCCTAAGTCATCTTTTAAAATACGCGACATGGTTCTAGGTGCTATCTTCATTTCCCGAGATAAAATCTTTTGCTTTCGGACAGGATTTCTTCGAATTCTTTCCCTTACTGCTTTGACCACCTTTTTCGTACGAACACTACGTGGACGGCCAGATCTTTTCTGTCACAAACAGAGGAGGTCTCATTGTACCTATTAATAGCCCGGTACACAAACATTTTACTAATACCAAGTGTATGGAGAGTTTTAAAAATTGCATTTGGCTCCATACCTACTTTGTGTAATGCTATCACAGCGATTCGGTTCTCTTTATCACCCCACACCATTTTAATATCGCAAAATATTTTACAATGTATTGGCGCCAAAATGAGAAAACACAATGAACAATCGTATAAAAATGACAGATTCGAAATTCAAATGTAATATTTTTTTATAATTAAGTGTAACAGTATTTATGGCCAGACTAAGTATAGTTCAATATTTTTGAACTCTGATAGACTCAACCTGTACAGTCTACGCTCCAAAAATAATCTTCGTCCTATTCCCTTATCTTCAAAGGCTTTTTGCAAACAAGTCCATGCCTCAGATGCAGTTTTCGCACATCTTATATGGGTTATCGCTGCACCTTCTACTGATAAGCATATCTTTGCTAATGCCTTTGCGTCTTTGCGTACCTTTGTAGAGTCAGGGGTTGTGTCTCCATCTCGGTATCCACTAATTGTTTCCCATAAATCCTCATGGATAAGGTAATTTCGCATCTTGAACTTCCAAGTCGGATATCCATCTTTTATCCTCAAACAAGGAAATGGAAAAGATGTGATCGACGCAGGGGAATTTTTCATACTCGAAACATCTCCAGATTCATGTGACATTTTCAGACTATTACTATTTCCTAGTCACACAAAAAATATATTCAACTTTATTTTACCAAATAACGTGAAAAAACTAAAAACTAAGCGTTCGTGCTGATAACGTGTTGTAAATATGGTATATGTTCTTAGTAATTAAATAAAGTTAGTAAAAAGATGTTATTGACATGAGTGTTTATTTCGGACTAAATGAGAAGTAACTATGGCAAACAAAATACAATTAGTTCTAAAAATAGAACATATAAAAAATAATAAGTCACGACGAAGGTTACAATCTCCAACAGTATTATTCAACTTGAGATTTGCACTTAGGATCTACAATCCATATTATACGCTGTTATAACTGATTACTGTATATTGTAGAGTTTGTTTTTTCAATGCATCGAAATAAGATGGATGATGGTTTATAAATACATGACCCACTAAAGACTTTCTCCTATACTTTCTCACCGAGCCGCAATATTATAATCATAATCATTCTATTCCCATAAGATGGGACCTAACTGAAATGTGAGTGTGATACCTTTTTATATTTTAGTTTGACATGAGGAAATCTGTTTATAGATTTAGGACAAACTTACCAGTTTAAGCCGTTCTCACAACTAAAACCATGCCATGCTACACTCACGTCTTTAGAAGTTCCCCAAGAACATAATCTCATCCGCAAAATGTCTTGCTGCAGTATCAAGGTTTTAAGTGAAATGAAAATATAAATATCAATCAATTACTTCTTTCAAAACTATTGATTGCTGTTAAAAATTAATTTAATTTCTATTTTGAAGTGAGTAATTGATGTTTATATTGCCACTTAACTTAGAACCTCTATACTGCAACTAGACACTTTGCAGATGAGATTTTGTTCCTGGCGACCGTCGCTTTGTAATCAGGGAGCCCTATTCCGTCTACGGAGGCATATCCGTCTTTTTTCAATACCGGGCGTGCTAATTGAAAGACAGCTTCAGTACCCTTATGCGTAAAAGAGTCAACAATATCCTCTATTTATCTAAATGGGTTTCAAAACTATCCTTTAGTAACAGCGCCCGTAATTGCAAAAAGACGGATTTGGTCCTGGTAAACGAGTTAAGGCCCCCTGACTATATGTCGAAGGTGGGAAACCGCAAACTGTTATCTGCCTATCGTTGAAAAGGCAAAATGTACGTTCAAAGCATAGCAACAAGTTTTCATCACTCCATCTGCACAGCATTTGTGCCAAATGACTGGCAGTTTGTGTAACAGCTATTTTGGTCATATTGTTTGGAAACTGAAATTATGATACATAGCATCACGCCTTTTTCAGGGGTAAGCAGAGATGTGAAAGACCCACATCCTGCCATGAATGTAAGGCCCTATGCATGCGTTTTGTAGTTTACTGGGTTCAACTCACTTTACTACTTAAAGGGTTAAGGCCTTAGTCCACCAAACTGGTCTATCTAATGTATGTCTAAATAAAAAAATTGTTGGCAGACTTCACATACCGGAGGAGGCCCGTACTCAGCAGTGGGCAAGTATATAAATCAGGACTGATATTATCATTATTATAGTTCATTCAATAGGAGAGAAGTAGGAAATGTACTTCTCAAACATATTCTCAAACGTCAGAAATCTAGGGTAGGCGTGTCCAAACATAAACCCAGACACGCATATAGATATGACATTGCTTCCGACATGACTGACGTCAATTTATTTCACAATAGATCTGGCATCAGGCGGCGCGAGGAGCGGAAGGCGTGTCTACAATGTTACGTTTCCGACGTTATGTTTAATGTGGTATATTGAGAATTTAAAGTGATGGTTGAAAGGTTTATTATATTTTATATTATTGACGTACTCGTATGCAGGTAATGAAATCTCATTTCGCTTTAGGTCGATGACGTATGCAGGTAATCAAATTTCAATTTCGATAGCGAAGTCCACATTTTGGTAGTACAGAGATTAAAGAAGGTACGTAAAAATATACTTTTTATTTATTCTGAATACAAATTTAAAAATAATGTACAGTTATAAAGCCCTGAATAATAAATAAAAAACACTTTAATTTTTAATATAGACCAACCGCACAAAACAACAATGAACGGCAAATAATCATTTCATGGAATCCAAATTGCTCATAAAAGTGTAAATACCATACATTTCCACTCAGTGGCTAAGAAAGCCATAAAAAATCAATCGCGTGAGTCATAAAATGACTCACAAGTCATTTTGGCGCTGCATTCGAGACGGTTCCGCGTGACGTCAATGCGCGTGTTTACTAACAACTGCACCTGTTTTATGGTCACCCTACTTGTTTACGCACACGCTAAATCTGGACAAAGAACGTGGACACACCCTCGTCTGCCGCTGGAGAATTCCATTATTGTCTATGCATACAAATATGAATTTACGGCTAAACTATTGAATCGATTTTGATGGACTGAGTACGCTTGAGTTTCAAAGGTCATTGTTTATTTTTCACACACACTCTCAAGCCTTAATCCCAGAAAGGGTAAGCAGAGGTGCAATTAGTGCACTTTCCACCACGTATCCGTCACATGATGCGAAAGGAGAGCCTATCGCCATATCGGGCTAATTTAAATATTTGTTACAACTGAAATTCACGTGAGCGAAAACAACAAAGACTAGCCATTTTAAAGCGAAACTAGCAGGATAATCCCATGACTTAATGGGAAGAGTATAATAAGAAATTAAAGTTGGGGAAGAGTAACAAAAATAAAACAACAAAAATGGATTTAATGACATTGATATACGTTTACAAAAAATAACAGAAGGTCTTAAAAAAGTCTTAAAAAGTATAGAACCAATCATTTATAACTTGAACGAACTTAGAGCGGGGGTCTTGGTATTGAAACCATAAAACTCCCTCCTGGCTGGAAAGACGGCAAATGATAGACACAGAAAAAATGAAATTCGTTTGGCTTCAGACAGTCACAAAGTAAGGCTATTACTCTACATCGATTTTTATTAAATTCACTCGATTGTACTCATTATTAATAAAGTGTTATTTACCAATAACATTATTTATTTTGTGATCGTTAGTACTTCTCCATTTGACATTAAATAAAATATAATATTATGCTTTCTATAATACAAAGAGCCAAGGAACATTCCGGAACTTTACTGCGTTTGATTTTGTATTTGTTTAGATTTGGAACGATGGCGCCGCTATAAATTTAGATAATTGCTTTATTCACTTACTATCTTTGTTTTGGATATGCATTGATTAATTTATTCCCGGTTTTCTAAATATTACCAATGTGCTAAACTTTACGCTATTACCTTTGAATGAATAAACAGAATTGCATCAGATAATCATTTCTATTTTCCACCCAGTTGTGGATAATGTAGTATTATGTATACAAATCAAATTCATTATATATATCAACCCTATATTATATACTATCCCACAGCTGGGCACGGATCTCTTCCACTATTGCGAGGGATTAGCTTTTAGTTTAACACGTTGACCTAGTGCGGATTGATAGACTTCACAGTTCCTGAAAATACCAAAACAACTTCTCGGGTATTCAGGTTTTCCTTAACCGTTAAGGCAAGCGATAATTCACAAAGGATACACACATAATTTTTTTTGATAAATCACAGGTATACTCTCGGATTTTGAACCTGCGGATATTCGTCACGGCAGTCCGTTCCACACCCAACTAGGCTAACACCGCATCGAATATACATTATACTTTCCCTTAAATTTTTTTATGGAAACGCGTTGTTTAAAAAGGCGAATAATTAAAAATTCTATTAGGTTACCTATACCAACATCCTTCCTGCCACTATTAAATACGTCTCTATTATTGATATTTCGTAGGGAAAACGTTTCAATTTCGAACAGACGTGGTAGAGAGGGGTCACCAACATAAACTGATAATAAAATGTCGAGTCCGAAAAAGCTGTCTCGAGCGGCAATAAACACGACGAAATTGCCACGCGAGTCTTTATTTTCGACTGTGGTATCAACACGGTAATTCCCAGATCGGATAAGTAAATTGGATAGATAATTGGATAGGTGCAGCTGCGGGTTTCCTTTCGACATAGCACTGTTTTGAGACAATTTTGTTTATTTTGATAATGGTTGTTAAACTTTAAGGTGGTTTTTATTTTATTTTTCTAAATATAACAATTTATTTCATTATGTTTAGAAATAACTATAAATAGTAAGGACTAAACATATTTGTAACTGAAACGTATACATAATGATTTCTTATGTTTACGTGAATGTTGATGAGCGGCTGCCAGACTTCAAGACACTGTGAGCTCATTCTGCGTAGATCGGACCACCAACAGCTAAAATTTAAAAACTTGTATAATTGTACAATGTAGGTAAATATTGTATTGTACGGATGAACAACACCTCAGTCCCCCCCGTGACCATGAAGGCTGCAAAGTCTTCGAAACGTCGAGAGAAAATTAAAATATAAAAAACCGCGATAGAATCCGAAAAGTAGTTTAATTTTAATGACTCGGTTATTAAACTTTAAGGTGGTATTTATTTTATTTTTCCGAAATACAACAATTTATTTCATTATATTTAGAAATAACTATAAACAGTAAGGACTAAACATATTTTTAACTGAAACGTATACACTTAACAATAATATTCACACGTAAATATCATAAATCATACGTTGTTTTACATCGTGAAGACAAATATCGTGAAACATACGCAGCGTGAGGTGTTTGCCATCTGCTAACCGAGTTTCATTTGTGACGCGGACATTAAGTAAATAAAGTATAGCGTAGTTTTAATAAATAACTTTTTGGTCTCACGGACTGCCTCGGTGGCGTAGTTGTACTGCATGCGCGGTACGGCAGCGCTCTGAGGTCCTGGGTACGAATCCCGGGTCGAGCAAAGTGATATTTGGGTATTTCTGCTCAGTATCAGCCCGGAGTCTGGAATTTATGCCCGATATGGCGACAGGCTCGCCCCCTATCACATCATGGGACGGAACACACTTGGCGAAAAGTGGGTGCCCTGGTTGCGCCTCAGCATACCCCTTCGGGGATAAAATGCGTGATGTTGTGTGTGTGTGTGGTCTCACGTAATCTCAAGGATTTGGACAAAGTAAGGTTATTTAGTGCCAGACCTGAGAATATTATGCTGAATCTTAAAGTCTAGTCTCTTACATTGCTTAATTGAGGGACAATAATAAAATTTGTAAAAAATAGTTATTTTGATAATAAAGGTTTCTGTTTTAATATAAGTCGAAAATGTGGCCTCGGTAAACTTACAATACTGCTTTCGTAATGTAGAGTTTTTTCATACGTGCACGCCAAATAGGGCCGTCTGCATCTGTTGGTAAGTGGAGTGTGGTCCAATAGAATGTCGACTGACGAGAGATGATAACTCCTTGATAGTCGACACAATAGGGTACCGGACTCATTTTTGTTCTTTACTATTATCAAATATTTACGTTATATAAATTATAACACAGAAGGAATTTTTTAAATCCGTTAAAAAATCAACAAGTTATAAGTCTTTCAATTTCGGTGGAAGGTGTAATTAACAAGAAACAGAAAAGAGACGAAATATCCACATGTGACGTCATCGGGAATTACGACGCGTGCGAAAGAAAGAGATGTAGCGATATCCCCACATCGCGCCCACTTCTGCACACATTACAATATTTTTAAATATGAATTACTCGCTCATTTTTAACCAATTTTTATGCAGTTTTCGCAGGAGTACTTCTTTTCATATTATTAACCATTATATATAGAATAATGGACAAAATCAAGCATAGGCCGGTCCCCTATTATGCCGGCCTGTTGAAACCGGATTTATACAGGCTGATCCCGGAACGCGACACACTTACGTGGGCTACTATAGCGGGATTCAATACTTTGTACGGTGTTCGCTATAAAATATATCCTACCACCAAGATATTTTGATAATAAAGGTTTTTGTTAATGTAAGCCGAAAATCAGGCCTCGGAAAAGTTACTTCCCGTTTCAGTTATATAGAGTCCAAATATAATACTAACCACAAGACACGTCCCTTGATAGTCGCTAGAATTATGCCGCAATGAATGTACCCGAGTTGAACCCGTAACGTAACTCGAAGCGCCTAGGGACGAGTTTAAACAGAACTATAACATTTAAAAAAAAGTCTCTCTCACTTTTAATTTAGTTTAAAAAGTCGGACGTGAAAAAGTTAATGCGTGATGTTTTCCCAAAGAACTATGCCGTTGGTTTGACTATTGTAGCAAAAGACAATTACGATTTTATAACGGTAAAAATAGATAGAACGTGGTTCATTAATCTAAGTTTAGCAAAACAGTTTGCGCGGTGAAATATTGTTTTAAAAATACCTACGGTATTGTCTGAGACATTACAACTGTGGCGAAGGGCGAAATTTTCCGAAAGTGAACCCGTCAAAACGTATAGTTATTAGGTTATTTATTGATTAGGTTTTCTAGGAGACTTAACACTACGATTATAATCATTTAAATAATATTATTTATACCTATAATGTAAGCCCGAGTTAGAAAAACTCGAAAAATAATGCAAAATATGCATATATTTAATATATGCATGAATATAAAAATGAATGCATATATTTAAAATATATATAATCCCTGGAATGACTAGCCAATACTATATAAAATGGAGATATAAAAGCACTTTTGCTTACAGCTTCGCTCGCGTGAAGGAGTTTTCGGGGATATATTTTTCCGACTTACTTGATATGTATCGTTATATTATAACCAAATTACACAAAATCATTATAAATTGTAGCCTATGTGTTATTCTGATATATAACCAATATTACTGTAAAGTTTCATCCAAATCTGCTTAGTAGTTTTTTCGTGAAAGAGGAACAAACATACATACATCCATCCTCACAAACTTTCGCATTTATATTAGTAGGATATATATTATACGTCTGCGATGCACGATCTAACTTTGCCTAATCTGACTGAAATTAAACTCAGCTTCAATTCAGTTCGGCTAGATTAAACTAGACCAACTTCTAACTGAACTGTATAATGTTATTCTTCACGGGTATTGGGAAGTTCTAGACGTGTGAAGGCAAAGTTAGAAACAAAGTTTTAAAACATCTATCAGGAGGTAATTAATGCTTTTCATCATTAATATAACATTATTTATATTATGAACTAGCTGACCCGACAGACGTTGTCCCGTCTTAACTATGAATTTGCAGCGCGCATTCTGTCAATCGCTGACAGTTATTTCAAACAATTGCTAGTTATATAATATTAATATTTTCGTTAAGTTTTCTTAAATTTTCTAATTTTCCGCGCAATTTTTTGAATTTTTTCTTTCAAAAGAACCCTCTACTAGCAGAAACAAACACAACAATAAAATTGTGAAATCGGTCCAGCCGTTCACGCGTGATAAGGTGACCAAGGGAAATAGGGATTCATTTTGATATATTATATAGATTATTGCTTGCTTTAACGGTGAAGGAAAACATCGTGAGAAAACCTGCATACCTGAGAAGTTTTCTATAGGAATTTGGAGAGTGTGTGAAGTCTACCAATCCGCACTAGGCCAGTGTGGTGGACTAACGCCTAATCCCTCTCAGTAGTAGAGGAGGCCCGTGCCCAACAGTGGGACAGTATATGATACAGGGCTGATATTATTATATTATAACATTATTATTTATTATAAAATATGTTTTCTATTAAAAAACCAACAGTATTAGGAACCGCTTTGGTGGCGTAGTTGTTACGGTACGACTGCAGTGTTGAGGTCTTGGATTCGATTCCCGGGTCGAATGAAGTGATATCGGGTTTTTCTACTCAGTAGCCCGGAGTTTGAAATTGTATTCAATATGGCGGTAGGCTCGCCCCTTATCACGTTATGGGACATAATACACAGTGTAAAGTGGGTGTTGGTTGCAGAAAGGCAGACAGATGTGGCGAATGACTTGGTTTATAATATATATTTTTAGAACTTTTAAGATGAACAATTTCTTCATACATATTTGTTGCATAACTAAAGGTATAATTGGTTATGCAGCGCACGCAACGCAAATTTTCAAAAAGATTAAATATTCCTCGTTATTACAACATTTCTCATTGATGCTTTGCTCCTCTTGGTCATAGCGTAATGATACATAGCCTATAGCCAACATTATTTTTTTCAATTCGAACCAGTAGTTCCTGAGATTAGCGCGTTCGAGGTTTTCAGCTTTATTTATTAGTATAAATTTGAACCGCCCATTAGATACATAGTTGATTCATATTATATTATACTAGCTTTTGCTCGCGGGATAGTAGCCTATAACGTTCCCGGGGTCTTATACTATGTCCATACCAAATTTTGCTTTCTTATACCACGTCTTATGACACGTTCCCACGGGAACGAGATAAAAAGTATCCTACGTTCGTCTCCTGGTTCTAAGCTACTTCTCCACCAATTTTCAGCTAGATCGGTTCACCCGTTCTTAAGTTGTAAATAGTGTAACTAACACCACTTTCTTTTATATATATAGATAAATACATTAAACTGTCTACAATTTAACAAGTTTATCCCGTTCTGTTTTACGAGCTCACGGGACCGTCTAGTTTCAATAAACTTCGAACATGCCCCGACATCTTTGAAGTTTTATAAATGTTTCATTTTGTTATATTGTCCGAGGTCATTTTCATTTATTTTTAACTTTATAATTGACGTGTTTTATGGCAGATGTAGATAATCAAATAGATAATAATCAAACTAAAGTTTTCAAGTTCAAAATCAGTTTTATATAATTAACTCACATCAATATAAAAATCATTATCACTTCAACCTTTTTTCTCTCTTATAATCTTTAATTTATCCATAATATTAATTATAATTAACCTATAATTGAATGTCTTGGTATCATAAAATATATTACAAACACATAAATACATCAGACACACATAGTAATGAACCCATGCTAATATACAAGTCTTATATCGTATCTGCTAAGGGGAACTAGACAACAATATGGAACAAAAGGCCTTATCTCAACTCCTATGTGACCTCGTGCCGTTGAACAAGCCGTTCTATAGACTTAAGTCTTTGCTCTTAAGTACTGTTTCCAATATATTTCCTGGCATAGTGGAAATTGTTCAAAAGTTAAAAAAACTCAAGATAGAGGCTTGATTTGGGAACAACAGCCATCCCCTATAGCGTTCTATAGTAGTGTTTCGCGTTTTGGGACCAGCCTGTGACGTCGAAGAAAAGAATATTTCTTATTGGTCCCCATATATACTTATCAATTTCAATTCATTAAATAAAAAATAGAAAGGTAAACCATACTATGGGAGGACGAGATTGTGGGTACCAATTGACTACAAAAAGCAAAATCAAGAAGAGACTGGAATGTTCGAGGAGGCCTTTAGCTGCAGAGGGGTTCTTGCAAATACAATATAAAGAACAAAATCAATGTATGCATTATATTACTAAGCAAGAAGTAAAAAACTTATTATCTATATATATATAAAAATGAATCCCTATTTTCCTTGGTCACGCCATCAGGCGTGAACGGCTGGACCGATGTCACTATATTTTTTTTGTTGTGTTTGTTATTGTTAGGAGAAGGATCTTATGAAAGAAAAAATTAAGGAAGTTGAGCGGAACGTTAGAAAATTTAAGAAAAGTTAATTTCAGCGATTGACAAAATGCGCGCTGCAAATTCATAGTTAAGACGGGACAACGTATGTCGGGTCAACTAGTTATTACATAAAAATGACCCATGTGACACTTTGTCTTTATTATTTGATTTAAAAAATTATGGATATGCCGTAATTTAGTAAATGAAATGAAAAATTCCATACGCACACATGCACATTTCACTATGTCGACACGAGAAAGAGTTGAGTATTTAATCCAGTATGAAGAAAACAGCAAGAATTTGGCATTTACGGGTAGTGTATAAAATGTAATTATACCTTGTAAAATATAGGATAATAATTTTGACAGCTCACTCACATGAAGTTCCGTATTTTTTCCGTTAAAATGTACTAAAGGTAATATCATACTTTATGGATGGCTACCGCCCCCTTAGTGAAGTGCCACTCATAACTAACGACCACAAACTAACGAAAATCGCCATTGAAATAAAATAAATCGATTATATAAAATTAAATATAATTAAATCTAAATAGCATTTAGATTTAATTATATTATTTTTTGTAAATATTTAAGTTGTTTGCTTATTTATCACATTTATTTGTAAATAAATCTATATTTAATATATCTAATGTTTTCACACGTTTTAAAATTGTTAACACTTAACACCATGATAACTGCGAGTGGTGTAGAGTTTAAAAAAATCATAAATGGAAATAATTCATCAATAATACAATAAAATAAGAAATTATATAATTTGGACATACAAAATAATTATGCAACTATCGATATCAAGTTTTATAAGAATAGTAATCGATAATCGAATACGTTCAATAACGATTATACACTACCGTCATCCTTAGTGTGACCTGTCAAAATTATCATCCTAAATTTTACAAAGTATAGATAAATTTCGAGTCCTCAGATTACGAGTGCCATTGACGTATCGACTTATTCATTATAATATTATCATTGTTATAAACATGTCTCACCATGACATCGAGTGTGGAAACTAGAGAATTAAAGAAGCCATTAATCTTGTAATTAAAAACTAGATTGGAGTTCACATCCTGAGGAGAAATAAATTGAAGGCGTTGATGGAAGTTGGAGGGGTGCGGTGGAGTGCGGCGGGGTGCGGAGGGAGGAAGAATGCGTAGTTCGACGGATATGAAGTTTCTATACGGCATTGTATGTTCAAAGTGTAGACTGTGGAGTATCCTTTGTAATACAATGAGTGTGGTTTTCCAATAAGTATTAAAATTTCAAAAGCAGCTGCTCAAAAGTAAAATTGTGGTGTTTGCTATTTAGTTAAATAAATAATTAAAAAGCAGCTGCTCAAAAATAAATCTGTGGTTTTTGCTCGTGAAGCTACATTTTTAATACAAGTTTTATTTGCCAGTATAGAATATAGACTGAATTCTTAAGTAAATTTTATCAAGCATGATGCAGAAATAATGTGGCTTAACTGAGAAAATTAACCCCTCTATGGGCCTATACCCGGACAAATTATATTAATACACACAAAAACCTAATCTGAAATCAAATCTACGACTTCCTATTCAATCATACGTACTGCGTAATATCAATGAGGAGACATACAACTAGAAATACGATGTATAACATCAAAAATAATTTGTTATGTGATAGCTAAGGTGGCGACAAGATGGCGACATACAACTTGAAATACGATGTATTACATCAATAATAATTTATTAGGCGATAGCTAAGGTGGTTCAAAATCTTTCAAGCATCATCTGACATCAAATTATTATACACCCAATTTAAAAATATAGTTGTTTGATCTAAGCTTCAGAGTAGGTCATCGCTCGTTGTAGTTATTCACAATAGATCAATCATTACATCATTTTTAAACTTTGTTTGTGACGTACGTGTGAGGTAGCCATGCAGTAGCAAATATCAGTTTTTATTAATATGTTTTAACAAACTCATACATGCGTAAACATACATACACCCTTTTAAGAACACTATAAGTACAATTATATAATGCATTTTAGTTTTCTAATTAATATTTACAGTTAATGAACTTGATGTTGAATACTATATGTAACAATAGGTATTATTGACTAATATATGAACAAATATTATTGCAATAGTATGCGAATGTATTAAGACCCCGCGTAGACACTGTCCGCTTGCTTACAGCACAAAATGGCGGCAATGAACTGTTAAAATATTTTGTATTTAAATACCGATAGTGTCAAATAAATTGGCTAGTGACCAACACAAGAGGTAAACAGCGTTTGTGTGGTGTCTTATATGGATTGAATAAACAAGATGGGATAGGACAAGACAAGACTGTTAGCATCACGCTCGCCCATAAACTATCAGCACCACCCACAATTATATTATACTACAATGCAATGCCGGGCGATACACTCTCACCGTGAAATTCTTCAGTTTGATATAGATAGAAGTTTTAGATTTATAAGCCTAGGTACACTAGTACCATAGTAAGATGTGAATGAATGACAATTAGTTGTTTCGAATGGAATTCAATGACTAAGATGGACTCTCACACACAAGTTTACCGTCCTACCATCTAGTAACTCGTACGTCTTCTGCTCTTGGCATCATATTTCACTTACGCAGTATTTATGACATGCATTTGACCGCCAGGACATAAAAAACACGAAACGACAACTCCACTGTGCCAAACATCTTGATGTTTTTGATCAATCTTGTTTAATTTGTCAACCAATTAACTTCATCGATCATAAATCATTTTGAGAGCCAATAAATTAATTATATCATTATTTCGTAACGTGTATCCACCCTACAAGTTTAATGTACCAAATAAATCAAGTAGAGATGCGCACATCAAAGAGATCGTAATGTTTTTATAATTCTGACGTGGACGGAACAGTCGCGTCACGCGATGTGGATTCGACATCTCTAATTTTATTTATGTAAAGGTATCGTGTATACTATTTATAACTTTCTTTATATTACAATTTATAAGTATATTTTTTACGTAAATATCTATGGATATATAGATCAGTAAGTAGTATCAGCCCTAGTGTTTTTTATGTTAAGATCTAGAGGTATATAGATAAGTAATATTAACCAAATTGGATGAAAAAATGCTACGTAAGATGTCCACTACATGTCACTTTTCCCTTTCAGTGGTAGAGGCGTGGCTTTACATATAAATGCATATCATTTTACTATAACTAAGTATTGCTCACGGCTGAGCTTATTTTGAAAACACCTCTAAATAAATGTCTCACGGCGTACTTTCTAGCTAATAGCCTGTATCATGTTATATAACTGCACCATAGCCTCGGTGGCGTAGTTGTATTACAGTATGAATTCAATGCTTACTCGGGTTCGATCCCCGAGTCGGGAAAAAGTCGGGTTTTCTACTCAGTATCAGCCCGCAGTCTAAAATTCGTGCCCGAATTTCGTATTCGATAGGCTCGCCCCCACCACATCACGAGAATACACAGGATAAAAAGTGGATGCACACGTTGCGCCTCAGCCTATCCATTTGGAGATAAAAAAAATGGTGAGTGTATGAATTTGTATATTTAATTCACTAGTTTTTCGAAACATAAAGATATTATAGAACAATCGTGTATTGCATTGTATTTAGAAAGCAAAATAAACAAAAATAGTAGTACAATCATTGAAGTTATTTACTATGATGTGTTTATTTCATATCCTTATTTTTAAAAAATCTTTTTTGGTATCTTGCATTGTAGATCTATTGATTGAGTAAATACTGACCGGTAAAAAGATGAATTGAATTACACCGTGTTATTAGTAAGATTCCAAAGCTACACAAACACAAACAAAACGCCACAAACTAGCTACAAGTGATAATGTTTAATGAAGTGATCAGCCGTCCCTCCCTGACGGATCAAACGTGCCGCTTTGTTCGCTAGGGCTGTCTACTGACGGTAATTTACTGATTTTCTATGGGACAAACTAGTTGTTAGTTTAAACTTTGTACATGTCGCCAGCGTACGCACCAGGAATAGACTATATCGGATTTTAATGGTTGGTAACTCAAAGCGAATAAATGTATTCAGCCAAAAACGCCATGTCAGAATGTGACAGCGGTCACACGGCTCAACAGCATTATTGTATGTTTTGCTGGTGGTAGGATATATTTTATATCCGCTCGGATGGCGACCACCTGTGTTAACATCCGCCATAATGGGTCACGTAAGTGTGTCGCGTTCCGGGATCAGCCTGTGTATATCTGGTTCAAACAGGCTGGCATAATTGTGTCGACTGACGAGGGGTAATCATCTCTATTGGAAACCCTTCCAATTATCATAAGGTGCAGTGAGGTCGCAGTACCGTTAAGGGACTGGAAATCAAGAATACTCAAGCTATCTATTGTGTTTCATCGTGGACGTCCAATTACAATAACCACAACCTCACGTACGGCAGTAGCGACATTGCTAAACTTTGCATAAATTTGAAAAAAACAGTACTCGTCACCATGAAACATTAAATATCTTCAAACTGCCTACGAGGTTCTTTAAACTAATACTTAATTTTGGTTTAAAATATTAAAGAAAATTCAAATGTACGAAAGTAGCTCTGAGAAATTTTATTTATTTTTGTTACTGGCAACCCGACTTTCAACACAAGACACTCGCTTCCGACGCCACGTTTGAAAGGAATTGTAGGCAAACATCTTTATGTTGTCTGTATACATATTAATGTAGACAGTTGCATATTGTGTAATAAATATTCGAAAGAAAATAATAAATTCAATGTTTTCAAACTAAGACTGGCAGTGGCTGCGAGTTACCCTTTCGTAATTATGTAAAACATATTTATCATTAGAACGATTTACATATTTGTGCATATTATTGGTATCTATATAGTCGGTTCCACTTTAAATCATTTCACCCTTCACCACTGAAGGCTGGCTTATGTTTCAGCTTTTTAATTTGACAGGCATGCTAATTTAGTACAATTAATTTAATGGCTATTTTTAGATCAGTGTGGTGGTATATATGACGCCTTTTTATAACTAAAAAAGCAAGGAAGTTGCTCGCCATGTGTTCGGCGTCACGCCTGTTCAAAAAAGTACCATATTTTTAATAATGTTTAATATTTCAGGCTACCCTAGATAACTTGAAATATTAAAAAAATAGAATACAACAATGCTTGGCAGTAGAATATATCCAAAGCACTACGACTTAACCAAACATGAATTTTATATGAACAGCTTCTAGCAACGTCTATTACTTTGATGGACGTGTAGACACGTTCAAATTAAATGAATACACATATTTTTGTATTTTTGACAGCTTACGGTCTTGTTACCGTTGGTGGCTACAAGTTTAATGATTTAGTTAGGAATTTCACTTTTTTATATATATATAATATATACTTAGAAATAGTGCAGAAAAACGCTTTTTGTATATCAAAACGTTAAACACATTTTATATTTTATAACATCTGTCAATTCTATGTAAAAAAAACTTTGGTTTCAATTTCTCAATTTGACACAATAATATAGACGTGGGCTAAATTACTATACAATGTTGAGTAATATTTTGCCCCACTAATAAACCTTTTACATTTGTTTTAGTTATACATCGTTTTGTCTTGCAAGCTTGAGTATCGTTTGACGTCAGAGGAAGCGAGACAAAACATTGTATAACTATGAAAGATGTATATAACATTATTATGGCCCATTCAATTTTACTAATACAAAACAAAAAGACTACACAGCATGCGATTATGTGAAATCTACACAAAACGTCCCATGACGTTCACTACATCACAATTTCTGCCAATAAAAAACCGAGTATACTAAATATTATATGAACGAGACGTCCTATGACGTTCACAACAATTGCAAATAAAAATTCCTAGCATTATCTCTTATTCCGTAACTGGCAACCCGCGTTTCCCTCGCCCACACCGGACAACCACTTCCGACCGCTTCAAAGGGAACGAGTAGGCACGTCCATGTCAGATCTATACGTTTATCTGGCGATACAAAGGATGCTGTGCCGTTATCGCTTGTTTTCAAACGGGGTTAACGGGCAGAATGGTTTGTAGGTGTCTAAAGCGTTACAATATTATTTAAGTAGTAAAATTGATTTATTAGATAATATATTCAGTATATTTGGGTTTTTCTGTTTATTATCAACCTGGAGTATGGAATTTGTGCCCGATATGGCGATTGACTCGCCCCACATCACATCATGGGACGGAACACATTTGGTGAAAAGTGCATATTATACCTTCGGGGGTAATTGCGTGATGTGTGTGTGTGTGTTCATGTGTGTATTTCGTCAAAAGAATAAAACAATTGATATATTTTATTGATACAACAGCTTTTTTTTATAGATTTTGATTTATTATTCTACTAATAATATACGACGGTTAAAAAATGAGACCTCATTCTTTTTAATTTACAAAAATAAAAAAATACTTTCATAGTATGACTCTTTATAGACTCAATGATATTAAAAGGTTTATTTTGACTATTTACGCCGGAAAAGACTCAGTACCGTAAATCACAATAGAATTTGACACAAATCTAATCATTAAAATCTTAGTCTTTTCACGTTACTTACAATCCAAACCCTCAAATACAAGTCTTATATCATTGAAATACGAATCACTATCATTTCCCCAATATTCACACACATAATATGAGTATCATGATCTCCTTCAGTGTGAAAATCGTATCTAATCTTAAATAACGTACAGCAAACAAACGACAAATCAAACTTTCAACCATTATAATCAAAAAGTCCAAGGCAACAGTCCATTCAGCCAGATATTGAACGAAACTTCAAGTCGCAGATGTGAACGCGAGTTCTCAAGATATATTGCTGTTGTCTCAACAAGACTCTTGAGTCTTGTGTTACCCCTTGACAGTACATATTGTCTTTCATTTGGAGATAGTATCACGCCTTATAGGGAGACAGAGGTATAACTTATTTTTCGCCTTATGACGTTATGATGTATACAATTTTTTTTTTGGTAATAATGTTGACCGCCTTAGTGGCGTAGTTGTAGTGTATGCGCGGTACGGCAGCGCTCTGAGGTCCTGGGTTCGAATTCTAGGTCAAGCAAAGTGATATTTGGGTGTTACTGCTCAGTATCAGCCCGGAGTCTGGAATTTGTGCCCGATATGGCGATAGGCTCGCTCTCTATCACATCATGGGACGGAACACACGAAAAGTAGGTGTCATGGTTTCGCCTCTGCATACCCCTTCGGGGATAAATGTGTTTGTTTTTAATAATGTTGATCTAAATTTTATTAATTTTCACGTTTATTTGTACCAAATATTCCGACTTGATAATGGAATCGATTATAAACTGCACGTCACTGGTTCTGTGTACATAATATTGAGTAATTAGTGAGGTCAAATCGCGTGTTGACATGAATAGACAATGCAGGTTATGTATATTGACTATTATCGGATACTGCGAGGGATTATGCGGCAGAGATGGATTGGGAACAGGCCAAAGATCAGATGTTAATATTGATCATTGTAGAAATTGTATGGATTTTTGAGTAACACTAATATTATGAATATAAATGTTTGTGACGACGTATGGGTGTTATTTGTGACCACTTTCTACATAAAATAGAATATAAAAATCTTTCATTATAATAAAGGTTACTGTCAGAAACTTGCAGAGACGACCATTTTATAGCGTTTAATAATTTGCACTGTAGAAATCTAAACTAATATATAAAAAATTGAAGAGTTTGTTTGATTTTTTGTTTAAACGGGCTAATCTGAGCAACTACATAATCGATTTTTCAAAAAAAGGAAGCTGTCTTACTCTTCAATATTAAATATTTATCCCATTATTTATCCTATCATTATTTATCCCAGGTCACATTTTACCCCGGATTTATTTTTTCACGCGGGCGCATTCGCAAACAAAAGCTAGCTACAAATAAAACTGATTAATCATAAATATATTCCATACAATATCAAAGGGTTTACCCATGTAAAAATTATTAGCTAGTTTAACTAAATTCCATTTCATAACATCAAAGTAAACTGATCAAGTATTTGTACAAAGCCCTTATAAGATCAAAGACAAATCACTATGAACCCACCATCATCACCATCAGCCCTGTATTATACACTGTCCAACTGTTGGGCACGGGCCTCCTATTGAGAGGGATTAGGCCTTAGTCCACCACGCTGTAGTGCGGATTGGTAAACTTCACACATCCTCGCAAATTCCTATAGAGAACTTCTCAGGTATGCAGGTTTCCTCACGATGTTTTCCTTCACCGTTAAAGCAAGTATAAACCCAAATACTTCATATTCGTCCATGGTAACTGATTTTTAAACACCAGCACTTATTTCTAGTGTATCGGCAGTTTAAATTAGTAAACACTTGTAATTTTGCGCAAAACTGTTAGTTTTGGAATGTTTCCAATACATAAAACGCACGGGCCGATTCCTAATATCAATAATATTGCTAATAAAACGTCTATATTTAAAACAGCCTGCGTAAAGGTGCCGCTACACGTTTGTCGTCACTGGTTTAACTTATTGCATTAGGGGTGTTTCGCGTGGAATTTCGGGATAGGGTTGTCTTGTATGTTTGATTGTTTACTTTATTGTAAATATATTTTTTTTCTGCTTTGAATGGCGAGGCGAGCTTGCCGTTTGATGGTAAGCGATACGACCGCCCATAAACAGCAGAAACACCATCAAAACCCTGGAATTGAAAAGTATTGTTTGGTATTCCACTGCGCTCGCCATCCTGAGACGTGAGGTGTTAAGTCTTATTATGTCCAGTATTTACACTGGCTATGAAACGGAACACAACAGTGACTACACACTGCTACTAGGCGGCTGATAGACATTGCGGTGGTACCTATTCAGGCATTTACGTTAGGAAAAACGGATGGAAATTGGCTAAAATTAGACAGTCCTTATTATGTGCCGTATTTTATATTCAATAAGTAGATACCGCTCATTATATATCTATTCATAAATAGCAAATCCCTATAAATTACGCATACCATGAGGCTCGCGATTTGATAGTTTCAGTTTTATTTACAAAGCATTTATAGTCGAAGAGTCCTATTCCGTCTACGGGGCAAATCCGTCTTTTTGCAATTACAAGCGTTCTAACTAAAAAACAGCTTTGATAATCATATAAGTAAAAGAGTTAATAATCCCTTATTTATCTATACGGCTATCGAAGCTGTCTCTCCATTAGAACAGCCGCCATTGCAAAGAGACGGATTTACCCCGTAGACGGAATTTTGACCCTCGACTGTAGGCCACGTGCTTCACTACAAAATAAAGAATTCAAATTACCTGATACAAAAACATTTCTAATTCCGTGTCCAATACCCAAGCGTATAGACACAACATATTAATCAACATAACTGACGTATATTGCCGTCATAAATTACTCATCGCCGTGTGACATTTCCCGCCAAATTACAGCATAAATGACATCTTACTGATTGTATCAATTTTCCGTAGCTTCACTAGTATGACGTCAGGATACGTGCGTAGTTTTTGGTACGTTTATATCTAATATTGTAAATGGCTTTTGTATGTCAGTTAGTAATTCATAGTGTTTCATAATGCAGCTTTCTTGATTCATTTATTATAATAATCTATAATATAAAAATGAATCGCTGAATGTCTTGCTAAGTGCAAATCTCGAGAGTAGCTGAACCGATTTCGCTAATTCTTTTTTTATAAATCAAAAGCTAGTATAATATAATGAGTAAACCCGTGGGATCCATCTTAAAGAACATCAGAAAATACTTATAAAAGTAATGAAGTTTGCAATATAAACATAAAATAAGTATAAGTTTCTTAAAGATTTTCCCTGAAATAATTTAAAAATAACTTTGTTTTTGACAAACTTAACCACGAACGTGTGAAGGGCGTAAACATCGACCTATATCACACGCCATTAAAATAATCCAAATGGATTTTTACATTAACATATATTGTAAATATGCGATAGTTCGTTGGGTGCGAGCCCATCCCGTGACGTCAATGGCCCCGGTTCAGTCCTCCGCTACAATTTAAATTTAAATCTAAAAGTGTTAATGTTAGATGTTTGTTAGCTTGCATAATCCATTGAATGGAATTAGATGAAGTTTGGTGCAGATTAATCTTGTCTTGGATTCACATATTTCTACATTATTCTTAGAATATAACAAACCCGAAATTATTTTTGTCGAGAATCAGTAGCACAAGCCATTGCACAATTTTTTACATATGTTATATTTTATCCCAAAACCATAATAAAATTCCGTCGAGCTGTCGGTCGCTCCCTGATACCTAGTACTACAGCCGACCGTTACAAGCACACCTATCCCCACCCCGCCGCCCCGCACACGTCCCGCTCGCTTCTTGCGGCGGCGCGAGCGGTGTGCTTGATCAACCATTTTTGCGTGCGTTTTCATTGTTGATATTTTTCTATTTTTATGTGATCTTTTACACCACAATCTAATTTGGGTGTTTCGGCTTTATGGTATACAAAAATTGATCGCAAATTTCTTTTATTTTTTTATTTGGAAATGATCTTTATGCCAAGCTGAAAGCAGGTGCAGTGGATATATTACGTATAATTAATGTATGGTTAGGTCGAAAAGTCTATATTTTTACTCAACACAAAGATGAATAACGTAATGGGCCTACATTTAAAGATGGCGTCATCTTTTAATCCATTGAGAGGCACTCATGCGCATCCTCCATCAATAAGAACGATCAAACGCCAGATCGCATTATATTCGACCTTGTGAAAAAAATGGTACGTGTTATGGTGCAGCGAGTTAAGAGCTAACAGCGAGATAGCAGACAATAAGATAAGAGGATTATTGGTATTTGGGAAGATGGTAATTTTTTATTTATTTATTACTAGCTTTTGCTCGCGACTTCACCCTCGTAAAGGAGTTTTCAGAGTTAATTTTTTTTGCGACTTACTTGATATGTATCGTTATATTATGACCAAATTACACAAAATCATTATAGCTTGTAACCTATGTTATTCTGATGTATAACTAATATGATTGTAAAGTTTCATCCAAATCCATTCAGTAGTTTTTTCGTGAAAGAGCAACAAACATACATACATCCATACATCCATCCTCATAAACTTTCGCATTTATAATATTAGTAGGATTTATACATATATATAACACCATCACTGTTAAAGTACTAAAGCGATGTTATAAGTAGGTATTGATTTTAACAATTGGCGTCGATACACTTGTATTTCAATGCTGTGATTTCCCGCTGGCTGCAAACAAATACATCATTATATTTTGGACCCTTATGTGACTTAGTAGTGTGTGGATATATAACACTTAAGTCTGCCCCGTGACCTCAAGGCTGCAAAGTCTTCGAAACATCGGGAGAAAATTATCATATAAAAACTGCTTTAAAATCCGCAAAAAAAAAAAAAAATTTAGTGACTCAGAACGTTTGTATAACGATAGTAAAAGTTACTTCATTTTGTTTTCTGTAAAACACTGGTACTAACCTGATGGAGTATACACATTCATGCTATACACAATGACTACAGCTTGACTCTAATGAATCTAAAATATGATTTATATTAATTTTTTACCATATTGTATACGATAGTTTTTATTCATCTCAAACCAGGGATGATATACCCATGACTGACAATCTATCAATAAAACATTGGCCGTTACGTAGCTTTGTCAATAAAAAAATTAAAAAAAACATGACACTGGCCACTATAAAATGGCCGCGTCTTATAAATTAAGCCGCACAATGTACGCACGTGTGCGCAGAAATAGCATGTTTAAATCCGTACTGCATTTCATTACATCGCTTTATCTTACTTTAGGTTATTATTTATTTTATCATTAGCTGAGGTAATGTTTATAAGTTTAAAAATGGAACGTGCACATGCATTGGAATTTGAATAAGGAATGTGGTTTACATTAGGTCATAGACTATTCGGTTAGGAACAAATGGAGAAATTCAGTAGAATTTAAAATTACACTAATGAAATAAACATTGACATATTTTTTTTTTATAATTGCCTTTTTGATCTAAAGCATCTTACTCGGGATATAGCCCTATGGATTATGAGACTGAGATTCGATTCCCATGACGGGAAAATAAAAAAAACACATCATGACCTTTATCTTATTTTATCGGACAAATATAGATGTTTTTAATAATTGTACTTGAGTTCAGATTAGTACTACTACTAGCCCAAAAAATCCGTGACTTCATATTTTTATCAACTTAAATATAATGTTATAACTTTGTTTGGGTGAAGAAACATTTTGTTTCCGACTATTGTTTTTAACATTGTTTGAATTATCTACATGTATACTCAAGTACATATATTAACATATGCAGAAAGCTATAGACAGTCCAGAAGCATCCTAAAAAACATTTTATACAAACAAAATCAACCCCCAAATAAATCCGCTAAGATTTCGCGACAAAGCCCCGAGCCGAAACAAAACGAGGACATATGGGGTTAAATCATTTTAACCCCTTAACCTTTTCGCTCCCCCGGGACCCTAGGATGGTTTGATAACATCCAATCACGTATATAGACTGGATAGTGTTTTTTTCTTACTAAGTATATTATTTCTAATATTCTAAAGAATAAAAAGCTTCCCTTAGAAATATCGCGAAATAAAAATATTTATATTACATACGAGTAGCAAAGTGGTAACGCTTAGCCTCTGCCTACCCTAATGGGATAGAGGTTGATGTATGTATCTAAGATATATTATAAGTTACTATACAGAATAGAGATGTATCAATAAGAAACTATTTTTAATAAAAGGTTTTGTTATTTGAGCGCATGCAACGGATGCTCTTAAAAGTAATAAATTTTTCCCCGTTTTTGCAACAGTTTTTATTACTGCTCCGCTCCCATTGGTCATAGCGTGATGATAATATATAGCCTATAGCCTTCCCCGATACGTGGTCTATCCAAGACCAGAGAGACAAAATATTTTTTTAGTTCGAACCGGTAGTTCCTGAGATTAGCGTATTCAAACAAACAAACGAAATCTTCAGCTTTATAGTATAGATTTGTTGGGCTCTATGAAACAAAAGAATTTTGTTAAGCGTCCCGTTACCTTCAAAGTTAAATGGCTGCTGCATTATGTACTATTTTTCTTCATTAGACGTACCATCTTTGCATCTCTCTATTTAGTTAATACCGCGGGTTGAAGACAACTTTTAGACTCATTGCTTCACCGGTGTCTTTAAGTACTGTGGTTCCTAGCTTACAGGAGGTTCTGTAGCGAAAGACGGGAGGGGTCTCTCTTAAATTGTGTCAAGGCTATTGCAAACATTTTTTTCATATTTATTTTATTTTATTATAGGGGTCTCTCTTTTAATTGTAATAAGGCTATTGCAAACAAAATTTATTTTAATTTTATTTTATTATAGTACAGGAAACAGTATAATAAACACAAATAAATTAATACAAATTACTTAATACTTAATACCAATAAAGTTTCCAACATCTAATTTAGCAACGTATTTATATAGTAATTTTGATATTGCGTTAAATGAAACCACATACTTATAGTATTGCCAAAAACACTATACTAAGTTACTCAAACCGAAAAACTCAATATCACTGCCCGACCTGGGATCGAACCCCAGACCTTAGCACTGCAATCGTTCTGTAACACAACTACGCCACTAAAGCACAAATAAGATTATATTCTTTAAATAACCCGGATATAATTGCAAAAATATTAATTTATGAATATTAAAAGCCGGCAAACGGATTGAAGTTGCGCCCTGCAGTGTTCGACCGCTCGGAATTCAATATAGCGGAGTCACGTACCTTGCGAGAGTTCCAGTATCGCTGGCTCTTTTTGCTGAATTCATTTTGCAGAAGTCTTGAGTTGTAATGTCATCTTTAATGAGGTAAGAAGGAAAGGAATTTATTTCAGTTTATTTTACAATTGTCTATGTCGGCGTTAGATCGCCAGAGTTATTGTTAGGTAGTTCCATGACGTCACCACGGTTAAAAAAACAATTAAAGAAGGTTTCTATTAAAAGATCAGCTCACGTTCAAACACAGAATACCGCCTTACTTTGAATTGGGGAAGGGGTGGTATTTACAGCAAAACTTGTAAAAGAAAACAATTAATACAATTCCTTAATAATTCGGAAAGATATCAAATCTTTTATATAAATGAATTTGTAAATACAATAAATATCATTTCATAATATTACAACACACATACTGGAAAAAACACATATTATAATAATTAATTAAAAAAACTGATGTCGGTACTAACAAAAACATGTTATAACTAAATATAAAATTAATTATAATTAATTTTGCGGCCAAATATACTATACTATACTATACTATATATGTTTGACGATCAAGTACAAGACAAAATGTAATGAGTTACTGTCGCAAAAGCTAGTATAAAATGTACTCACAATCTATGCCTGTCTCTCTTTTACTTTCACACAAACACATCACGCATTTATCCCTGAAGGGGTATGCAGAGACGCAACCAGAGCACCCACTTTTCGCCAAATGTGTTCTGTTCTATGATAGGGAGCGAGCCTATCGCCGTATCGGGCACAAATTCTAGACTCCAGGCTGATACCGAGTAGAAAAACCCCAAATATCACTTTGCCCGACCGGGGATTCGCATCCAGGACCTCAGAGCGCTGCCGTACCGCGCATGCCGTACAACTACGCCGAAGCAAACCTTTTACTTGAACATCTTCAAAATTAACTAATTATTTTAAATCCGATGGAAATGGTAGTTTTATAAATACGTATAAAACCTATAAATATTTATAAAACAAGCAGCCGTGGGAAAAGTTTCCGCCTCTGACACAAGCGGGAAGTTTAAATTGCATTGCAGTGTCCCGCCAGTCGTGAATTTGCTGTGGGGACCTACTTGAAGGCTACTACGAATTATACGCACACTGGCAGTACGCGCATTGTTGCTTTTTATGATTCGTGGGTTATATTGCTTCGGTGGCGTAGGCCGCGTACTGCGCTGAGACCTCGGTTCCGATCCTCGGATCTGGCAAAGAGATTTGACTGCACTGTATTTGTTACTTGTGTGTCTAGAAGGAAATTGCATTGTATCCCTCCATTCGTAATTTATTGTGTGACGCTACTGGAGGTCTACTACGAATTTTGTGTGGTGTTATAATGCCTATTTTGTAATTATATGATTCGTAGATTTTTATACTTTCCTTTGATCATTTATTATAGATATTTGACAATTATTTACGAGCCAACATAAAAAGGTTGCTATGAAATCAGTAATCAAACAAAATTATCAATACCAATTCTAAACCACAATCCCTACTTAATTATACTTATTAATATTACACTAAGTTATGTCAATATTTCCAACTCTTCCCTATCTTTCTATTTGATTAATTTCGTTGCGGGATAATGACAAATTAGTTTTCCCTGAGACTCGCCGAGCTTCACTGTTCGGTGTCATAATGCGTGCTACTGCTGATCCTGGCTTACAGGAGTTGTAGTGGTGGGTGTGAGGGCGGGGAAGTCTCTATAACGGTTGTGTTGTCCGCGTTAAAGTAGCCTATGTCCTTCTCAGGGATTCAAACTATGTCTGTACCAAATTTACTCGAATATATTCGGTAGTTTGAGTGAATCGCGTTCCGATAGCTAAACAAACGCTGAGAAGGACTTAGTTTTATAATATTTAGGGGTTGAGAAATTGTCGCACATTTATTATTTATTCCGAGTAAGCCCGCAGTACCATCGGCTCGTAGAACTTACTTTGCCAATATAATGTGCTGGAAAGATATCATTCAGCGTGAATTTCAAGTGGCATCCATGCGACGTGATAAGTTTAAGAAAAAACTTCTGCAAAATAAATCTAATGTTTGACTTTTTATATAACCACAGTAACATTGAATGGTGGTGCAGTAAAATTAATATATAATGAATATTGGCCTTGTAAAATATTGTCCCACTAATGGGCATCACGTTATTAGTTGTTGATGCAAATTATATTATGGCCAGTATAGCATTATTAATAACAAATAATATTATGAAGCGGCGAGAGCCTAGTTGGGACAGCCGAGACGAATATTCGCAGGTTCAAATCCTAGGTCATTAAAAACTAAGTGTGTATTCTTTGTGAATTATCACTTGCTTTAACGGTGAAGGAAAACATCTTGAGGAAACCTGAATACCTGAGAAATTCTCAATAGGAATTTTGAAGGTATTTGAAGTCCACCAATTCGCACTAGGCCAGCTTGGTAGACTAAGGCCTAATCCCTCCCGATAGTGGAGGAGGCCCGTGCCCAGCAGTGGGACGGTATATAATACAGAGCTGATATTAATATTATTGATAAAATTTATAAAATATCGACTAACAGGTATTATCTTTCACAAAAGTAAAGTTTAATATTCTGTTTTCGCCTTTTTATTGAATGCTCCAAAGTTTGCGTCTGACCCCATTTCAATTAAGATTAAAAACTCGAGGATCAACGTAAAGTTGTTTACTTAGGAAAGACGCGTTGAAATTCATAAATAAGTTATTTAAGCCAAATTAAGATCTGAAATGTTAAGCCTTCCCCGATTTGAGTTTGAGCTTTCGAGATTATCTTCCTAGTTGCTTTTGAGCACGATAAGTATCAGTGGCGAAGAGTGTTTTTTTTCAAAAGGTAAGCCGATGCAGAAACAAAGGACCCTAGCTATCGTATCGCGGTCAATTTAACAGAAATCAAAAACTAAGACAAACGTTAATAAACCTAAAAGGGAAGCCGGTAGGAATCAAGTTGTATGGACGCTTCGCCACTGAAGTACATAGAGGTCAAATACGCATTTCAGTCGTCATATTGAAATTTCTTATACCGGAAACTATTTTTGGTTGTGGCTTCACTCGCATATAACACTGTTTCTGAGATGAAAGTCGCCTACAGTTCTCGGGAATAACGTAGCTTCCTTTTAGTAATATTTAAGGAACGAAGCAATACTTCTCCACAAATTAAGGTAAAAAAAATTACATCTTTCATACAGAATAAGCCTTAGTATGGTGTGGTACATAGAACATTGACAATGATACAATTACGTAAGAAATTTTCTTTAACAATGCATCCATAACTCTGATATTGTAAATGGTCATCACAATCAAGTTTAAAGAATAATTAAATAAAATTCCAATGTGATCAAAATATATAGGTTCCCTTTAATATAGCAAATGATTGGAGCCACGTATTAACAAAGGGAGAGTGATGAATGGAATGAATAACGTCATGGAATAGAATGGGAAGCGCGAACGCGTCAACTACACTGACAGAATAATGTATCAACCTAATATAGTGATGGAGGCATACTGAGCACACAATTTTTTTTTGTTCTATGATGTACCGACTGTATGTAAAGCATCATTTTAACAACAATCTAGCCTTAAACTAATATTTTAAATTTAACCTAAACTTCTTATGAGAGTATGACTAAGAATATGTCCAAGAACACTTATTATTGTCTCCATTAAAGGGAAGAAACATTGGTCGGAGCACGCAACATGACTTAGTTTTTGAATCGAGTATGAACTATGATGGTTTTTAAGATTTTATTAACCTACTCCGACAGGGAAGGTCGATAAACTTTGTATAATAATAATATAATATCAGCCCTGTCCCACTGTCGGGCACGGGCCTCCTTTATTACTAAGAGGGATTAGGCCTTAGTTCACCACGCTGGCTTAGTGCGGATTGATAGACTTCACACGCCCTCAAAATTCCTATAGAGAATGGTATGTAGGTTTCCTCACGATGTTTTCCTTCACCGTTAAAGCAAGCAATAATTCACAAAGTATACACTCATTTTAGAAAAGTCAGAGGTATGTGCCCTTAGGTTTTAACCCCTACAACTTTGTATTAATGTTTCACAGTTAAAAGTTTGAGTAGTTTCTCTACTGTTTTTGGGTCATATCGCTTACCACCAGTCAAGTTGATTGCCTTTTCAATTTGGCTGATTATCTAAATAAATACAATTATATTTCTGGACTGACATAATTTTCCGTAAAGACGATATAAATATTGACGAATTATACAAAATAGTATTTGAATATTAATTTGTCGTTGCATAACTTATTGCGGAAATTAAATCGCAAACCCACATTTCTCAGGCTTCGGCTTATTTATCATTGCCATCGTTTTGAAGGTACGAGCTTAAGTGGCGAAGCGTCCATACAATCCGATTCCTACCGGCTTCCCTTTTAGGTTTATTTACGTTTGTCATAGTTTTTGTTTTCTGTTAAATTGGCCGTGATATGTTAGGTAAGGCAATGTTTTTTTCTCGGATTAGCTTTTGTTTAAAATGTTAGCGTCTGCCATCTGGTAATCGGTAATCTGGTACCAACTATTAGTTACCACTCGCACCTCAGTTTTCTTAAATAAAAGTCCTGATTCGCACATTTTAGGAACAAATTTAGCTTAACATTATGTCAAACAATGACTTGTTTTATCTATGTTCCAAATTCCTTGCAAATTCTGACTAAATATCTATACATACAAAAAAATTCTCGAACTTTCAGACAATACTAGCTTTTGCCCGCAACTACGCTCGGGTAATAAATTGATTCCAGGATATATTTTCCCGATATAAAAAGTAGCTTAACTCCGGAGTAATGCAACTTCCCATTAGAGAAAAAAAATCTGTTTAGTAGTTCCTGAGATAAGTGTATTCAAAGAAAAACCTCTTCAGCTATGTATACCAGTATTTTTAAAAGTTTTATAAAACCATTTTGGGGACAAATATTAAAACAAATGATTCCTTAGATCTCCAACATTTACGAGTAAGACCTAGATTGACAATTACGAACAGCCACTCCGCAGCATTGTTACATTGATTGGATTCCAACTATGTTAAGCTCGGAGCGAGGACCTTAATTGCTGGCCGATCTTAATTGAAGTAATCCTGGAGGTAATATCAATTTGGTTTACTAATATGCGCATCTGAGGATTATAGTTATGCGTTTGAGGTGACGTACGTGACGGTCTAACTAAGTACCGATGTTTAGTCTATTTATTGCCGAGCATTATGTGCTTGTTTCATTTAGAATGAAGCCATTGTACTAGGTATTGCGAGACTTAATATCTAATCTTTTTATTCCAAGAACTTATTTAAATAGGGCGATCGTGATCAAAGGCTAGCATGCGAGAATATTTTGATAAAAGATATGTTTGATATATTTTACCGTATCGATTTATTCGAGTAAGGAGGAAAAACGATATTTTTATATCATAATTTTTCATGAAGTCCTTTATTGTGTTTATAACGGAAACGAAATGTAACATTGATTTATTACCTCGATAAAGCTTCAATATTTATAAATTGGATTTATAACTTTTTTTGAAATATGATTTATTTATATTGCTTTTTACTGCCAGGTTAATGTTATTTTACGTTAAATATTTTCAATAACGCTATGCGCAGACGTTATAATTTGATTGAGGAAAAATACTCCACTAGTATGAGATTAACAATTGCTAAATAGCGCTTAAAATCAACCATTAAACAACAATCTTCGGATGAAATTCCCGAAATGTGTAGACGTGGTACGCCACCAACCTAACTTCTTTTGTCAAACTCAATAAACAGAGGCCTACGCAAACAGCCAAAATCAACGTCATCGCAGCCAGAACTAGCCGCATTCGGTTCAATAAAGATAGTAAACAATGCCATACAAATCTTAAGGTATATAGAGAAAGCCGGCGCAGAATTCTGTATTGAGAGAGAAGTACCTGCCAAATACACGCCAAAACCATAAGTGTATCTATTTTTCTCTGTTTATAATCTTTTCTATAATGTTAGAAATGTAATATTATGGAAATATATAGATTATGGCTCGAATTTTGGGCGTGCTGCCACTCCGAATTTACATGGACTCATGACAAGAGTAAAGAGCATCTAATCTTAAAAGGACCTCGCGTTGTTAGGGGATGAACTCTGGGCTTTAGTGGACCAGATAGGTGGCAAAGGGACTACAAGGGCGAAAGGTGAAATTTTCCGAAAGTGGCCGATTCTTACCGGCTTTCATTTTAGGTTAATTAACATTTGTCGATAATTAAATTCTCCATAAAGAGAAGTCGACAGGAATCGGATTACATAGCTTTCGCTACTGAAAGGGAATCTTTTATCAACTTTAAAATAAGCTGATTCCCTGTTGTTGATAAACTGTCATTCCCCATGCGACATTCAAACATACAACCAACGGGCTGCAAGGCATGACTACGGAAATTACGTATGTCATAAGAACTTTTCCAATTTAGTATAACAGAGCGACATCTCGTGTCGTTAAAATATTTTCCATCTGTATACACGCTATGATTTTCTATGTTAAGGCTTCTTAAAATGACTTTTTAAACCCTACATAAATTATGGGGAAGATATTTTCAATTAATGGACATATATGAGGTAGAGGCGAATGGTGAAATTTTTCATAAGGTAACCCAAGGCAAAAGAAATGCTTTAGGTAACATATTCCGGCCAATTTAAAAAAAAAAACAATGACTAAGTCAAATATAAGTAAACCTAAAAGGGAAGCCGGTAGGAATCGGATTGTAAGGACGCTTCGCATTGATATGAGGTAAGAAATAAGAATAAACGATAAGTTTTTGGCAAAAAACTAATTTTACGAATATCATGGCAGTCACCGTGTAGCGTCGTAGAAGGCTTGTAACCACGTAGAAGAACGTTGCTTCATAGACAGCTACGCTAATAATCTGTCTGTATTGAGTATTATAATTTCACATAATAATAATAATAATAATATAATAATATCAGCCCTGTATTATATACTTGCCCACTGCTGAGCACGGGCCTCCTCTACTACTGAGAGGGATTAGGCCTTAGTCCACCACGCTGGCCTAGTGCGGATTGGTAGACTTCACTCACCTTCGAAATTCCTATAGAGAACTTCTCGGATGTGCAGGTTTCCTCACGATGTTTTCCTTCACCGTTAAAGCGAACGATAAATTCACAAAGAATACACACATGGTTTTTTAGAAAAGTCAGAGGTGTGTGCCCTTGGGATTTGAACCTGCGGACATTCGTCTTTGGCAGACCGTTCCACACCCAACTAGGCTATCGCCGCTATATTTTACATAAATTATAATTTCACATAAATTATAAATAAAGTGAAACTGAAGGAATTGGGTTATATGGGCCCTTCGTTACTGATACATTATCATATATAAAGTGTAGGCAGTTGCACAATGCACACGATTTTACATGAATTATAAAAAAAGGTAATATTATTATGAAATTATGAGTACAATTTTACTAACTGCCTTATAATCGAGATGTAATGAGTCCTTGTTGCAAACACAGACCATCCTGGGACGTATTTATGACTACGTATTTTAATTATCACGATACTAAAAACTCGCGCCAGTCACTATCCAGGCGAGTAAACCTTTACTGTACATTTGACACGTCCATAAACCGGGCCGAGTGATGGGTGCTGTTAAAGTTTATTAGTCGGGTTATGTTTTGGCGTGGACACGGTTCTGCGATAAACGCTGGGAATGGCCCGTTCTTTGCCTGATATGTTGGGTGTATTTTGAAATGACGTTTTTATCTGATTTATGTTTGCTCATAGAAGTGTGGGTGTCCGGCGTGTTAAAAACAGGTTTTGTTTAAATGTTTAATGGTAGGTGAAAATATAGTGAAATAGGGTTGTTAAAATCTATATAATTATTTAGCTTTAAAGAATTATTATTATTTTTTTTTTGTTTAAAATAGACAAACGAGCAAGCAGTCCGCCTGATGGGAAGCAACATCTGTTACCCATGGACTTTGCAATGCCACAGGCACAGCAAGCCGTTGCCTATTTGGGAGTAAGCACTCTTTTTTTATTATGTTGGTATTTTTTATGGTTTCAAAAAATCAGCAATATGTGCAATGTAAGATATTGACAGACGATCGAGTGGTGAAAGCTTCATACAACCTGATTACTGCCGGCTTCCCTTTCATAATTTATTTTAAATGTGTTATTTAGATTTGCAGGCCCCATTCATGCATATTATTACATGAACCGACAAAAAACTATTTATGCTGCCTACATTAAAGCTTCAAAAATCACTTACCTTCTGTCGTATAAGATTTTTTAAACAACTGATTACACCGACGCCATTTTTATTTTTACTGAGTAACATCTGTTTACTTGGTTATTTGAAGACGAACATTTTGATTGACGGCCCCTGCGCGGGCTTCTTAAATGCGCCGATACGTTTGAATGGGTGCCAATCGATTTAAAATTATAAAAATTGGAGACGAGTTGCATGGAAAGTTGGGTTCTGTATACTCCTGTATAAGGTTCAGAATTATAAATACTCCCTTTTTAAAAGTAAATGACAAGACGAGCAAACTACTCGCCTGGAAGTTACACGATTGGCCACAAACAGTAATAGTACAGGATCATCACGTTATTTAGCTAATTATCTCAATAATTAACAAGGAAAAATTCGGTTAGTAATACATTTTTAAAATTCGTCAAATCAACATATTTTATCCGTGCTACCCTATTAAGCTACCATTTACCAACATTACTGTAAGGAAAAACTTGCGCGACTAGTCAAAAGGAAGCTACTCACGAAAAATCAGCTTGATAGTAATAAACGATGAAAAGTGTACCAGGGATCCTGTACTATAACAACACCACCTATACTTTTAATTTCGTATACAATGCATTCCACCTGGTCGCTCTGAGACAAGATCTTGCTTGTTTTAACGCTCGGTAATTACGCTGGTTACGACGTCCTTTAACCTGAACACAACAGTAAATGTAAATTGTTGCTTGGTAGCAGAAATAGGGGACCGGCCTATGCTTGATTTTGTACATTATTCTACATGTAATGGCTTTTAATACGAAAAAGAAGCACGTCTGCGAAAACAGCATAAAAATTGGTTAAAAATGAGCGAGTAATTCATATTTAAAATATTGTAACGTGCAGAAGTGAGCACGATGTGGGGATATCGCTACATCTCTTTCTTTCGCACGCGTCGTAATTCCCGATGACGTCACATGTGGATATTTTGTCTCTTTTCTGTTTCTTGTTAACTACCCCTTCCACCGAAATTCAAAGACTTATAACTTGTTGATTTTTTACCGGATTTTAATAATTCCTTTTGTGTTATAATTTATATAACGTAAATATTTGATAAAGTAAAGAACAAAAATGAGTCCGGTACCCTATTGTTGTGGTACCTAACCAAATGGACCCCGCGTTGAGACACACTTTCTAATACGGTTTTAGTTATGTATAATTTATTTCCTTAACTTATATATTACATAAAAAAAATATTAAAAAATAATATTATTTTTAATGTTTATTTTGCCTTTATTAAAATTTTAACGGATGAGTAAGAAAGCTAGACGGAATCAAGGTACCGTTTATAAGGCTTCTCTATAGACCTGGGGATCCCTAAAAGCTTTATTTTCGCAACCATTGGTATTGGCGCCGATAATATATTTTGATAGAAAAATCTAAGAGAATTTTTACGTATTATCCACGGCGTCCATTGTATCAGATTCGATATTTTACGTAGGGACCGTCGAAGTAGAAATTTGTTACCTTTATCTTAGATGTTATCGACAATTAACATTAAATGATTAGTGCCTGAGCAATGTATATTTTATTGAATAATTTAATCAATTATATTTCAAAATATATTTTAATGTTAAGATATAAAAATAGTTTATTAATGAATAAAATTTATTAGTCAAGATCTTAAAGTTGTTAAAAAAATTGTTTTATTGGTGTGTGTGTCTTTGTACAAGGCAGTCTGATTATTATTGGTTTTGAAGTTAAACTACCATCTGCAGCAAGCTATGAATATTTTTAATACCAATATTTAGATGTTTCGGAATATGTTGATATAACCGGGACTAGCAAGCTTTGCTACCATTTATGTTCCGAGTATCGAGAGGCAGAGTAAATTTGCTAGTACATGCTGTTTTCCTGCGAGACGATGCCCAGTTTTAGTCGAGCGCAGTTTTGCTATTTATTATAACAGACTTTACTCGTCGACTTTCGTGACCGATTCAAAATAGTCAACTAATGTTGGACAGAAATAAATCGGATACACTCAGTCTTACTAGGAACGCAGTTATACTGAGGAGTGTATGTATGTCAATTACCTAATTCAATTTGTCTAACACTACGCATAAAATAACCTCTCATAACTATTCGAAATTCCCACTTACTACATTACGAGTGGTCGTCGTAAAATCTAAGTTTAGCACTTAGACATTTCTGAAATAGGGTCAAGAATTACGTCGGCGGTGCGGCGGCGTGCGTTCGGCTATTTTCGTCGTGATTCGGACGCGTTCGACTATTTTCGGCCAGTCGCCGGTTCGCGTCGGACGGTTTAAAATTGGAAAACGCTTTCGCATCACCTTTGATGTGAAACAAATGTTGTTTATACGAGACGGTGCGTTACAAAAGCGTTGCAGTCGCCGTATGGATTTGAATTCGATGTTTGAATTACTTGTAATATTAAAACATTATTGACATTCCATATTTAAAAAATCATTTCTATATTTAAATATTTTATGCAATATTTGCCGTAAAGGAGTTTGGTTACTTTATTTAATAATAAAGAGCTTGGAATCTAAAGAAGGTTATTAGAATACCCCTGTAATTGAACTTTAGACCCAGTTAAATGGAAAAAATTAAACAGGCCAAGTAAAAAGAAAACAAATCTTTGAATAATCATGTCATGACAAATGAACAATATATTTATATAAGATTTAGTAAGTTGTATTCACTGGGTAGGACACGTAGAATGGTAAATGTTGTTTTATAAGTGGATCGGCTTATGGCGTCCCGGGACCTGAGAGACGATTAACCCTCAGCAGTCGACACAATATGCAGGCCTGTTGGAACCAGATATACACAGGCTGATTCCGAACGCAACACACGTAAGCCACTACAGTGGGTTTCAATACCTTGTTTACAGTGGTTGCTATCACCTCTATCTGTAGTCGGTCCCTCATGACTGAGGATCGTGGTCATCATTGGTCGCAATCCGGGTGGATGTAAGAAATATTCTACCGCCAACAAAGCGCAAATACACAGCAACTTGTCATCCAATTCACTTATAAAAATATCTAAATATAACGAAATAGCTAACGGTGCTACAGATGGGCGTTTCTGGCCCATTGGTTTGGATTTTGCACGCGGCGGGTAATAGAGTGTGAAGGCAAACACTGCTGCACCATTTATTCTCAAGATACAGCTGGAGTTTTACTACTAAGCTGTACAATATGGAGGAATATCGGCACACGTAAAATTTTAGATGTAAGGCCAAAGTGACAAACGCATTTTATATATATTTTGCTTATCTTTCTTTTTTTTAAAAAAGCAGCGATAGCCTAGTTGGTTGTGAAACGGACTGCCGAGTGAATGTCCGCAGGTTGAAACCCCAAAGGCACACACCTCTGACTTTTCTAAAATAAAAAGGGTGTGTATTCTTTGTGAATTATCGCTTGCTTTAACGGTGAAGGAAAACACCGTGAGGAAACCTGCATACCTGAGAAGTTCTCTTTAGGAATTTTGACTATGTGTGAAGTCTACCAATCCGCACTAGGCCAGCGTGGTGGACTAAGACCTAATCCCTCTCAGTAGTAGAGGAGGCCCGTGCCGAACAGTGGGACAGTATATAATATAGGGATATTCTGCCAACACTTAATTATATATGCATATGAAAATTAACTGTAAACTCTTGCATGAAGTTATTAACATATGTTTATATTCACGAATTATTAATACATTTTAATTCTTTATTATTGTTTTAATAATCTTGAATTGAATATAAAATTTAAGATTAAAAATTATAACATCTTACCTCGTAAGTTGCTCGGAGCTACGTTATTATCTTCATAAAACATGTTTTAATTACCTGTAACAAAAACATTATCATTAAAGCAATAATTCTAGCTGTTTATTTAACTTCGAGTTGTCACTCGACTTCGTCTATAGCATAGGAAGACGTCAGTTTTAGCACAGAAACAAGTAAGATGTTTGTTGCATTTCATATAATTAACATTTTTTTTTTTTATTTTGTGCCTGATATGGCGATAGGCTCGCTCCCATCACATCATGGGACGGAATACGCACGGCGGAAAGTGCGTTAACCAGTTGCGCCTTTCCATACTCTTTCGGTTTTATTTTTTGAAATTTGAAAAACAGAGCCTTATAAACCTAAACTTTATAAAAATAGTAAATTTAACGGAAATTCCAAATTCAATTTCTTTTTAATGCTATTCGGTTGACTTTACAATTGTTTAATTTTGGAATAGAGAGAATCTCTATTGTTACATTGGATATCCTCATACTCGAATTGCACTCGTAACTATTCGAATTGTTTTTACCATTCGGATAATGGAATGTACTAGTTTAAGTGTATGTTGGCCACAGTATCTCAAGAAGAGTAATCTGCTAAAAAGGTCTTTTTGTTCAGATTGTAATAGTTTAGTGACCACAGTAAGGAGACTTGAATGCCTTAGTGGCGTTGTTATAATTATACATGATACGAGTACGACTATTGCACCGAGGTCCTGGGTTTGAATCCCGGGTCGAGTCAAAATAATTGTGACTGGGTTTTTCCATCTTAAATTACTCAGTTGCAGCTTGGAGTGAGGAATTTAGTGCGGTGGTAATCCCGTGCCTCAGACAGCATGAAAAGCAGTTGGTTTAACGCCTGATCTCTCTCCGGTCATGTCGGATTGCCGTCTCACCGGACCATGAGAGTAAAAGGAACAGAGAATACACCTGTGTATTGTGAACTATAATATCTCCTGCGTGGCTGATCTCCGTTGAGATTGGCCGTCATGGCCGAAATTCGGTTACGAAGGAATCAATTAAGTATACTAGACTAAATAACTCAACCAAGTCTTCTAATATGTTACAAAGGCTATGCACACACAAAGCAACAAGATAAGGGGAGAGTACAAATCTTGAGCGTTACAAATTTGAGTTAATTTAGCATTCTCAAGCGATTAAAATGCCTAGCTAGGTTAGGTTTTTTTTAAACTAAATGATATTGTAGTTAATAAGCCTCTTAGCTAATATAAACAAAAAAAAAACATTACGCATTTATCACCGAAGGGATATGCAGTGGCGCAACTAGGGCACACACTTTTTCGCCAAGCGTGTTCCGCTCCATGATGTGATAAGGGGCGAGCCTATCATCATATCGGGCACAAATTTCAGACCCCGGGCTGATACTTAGCAAAAAAACCCAAATATTATTTTCCCCCGACCTTGGATCAGAACCCAGGACCTCGGAGCTCTGCTATACCGCGCGTGCAGTACAACCACGCCACCGAGAAAGTCAACAGTAGCAAAAAATTTACTAATTTAAAATCTAGCCTATCACTACACGCCCCCTCCACGAAGGAACCTCTGAGAATTTATTTTTAATCAAAGTCAGAACTTAAGATACGTGCCTATTATAATTATGATTTACCTAATAACAGTTCTTATATATCTAAATTAAAATCATTAATTAAAATTTTTCTACTTACAATTTTTTTACATTAATTTTAGTAGTACTTTTAACAACGTAATTACAGTAGGTTTTAAAATTGCTATACAATTTTTCTGTATTTAACAAAATAAAAGACATACTTTTTATCAGAAACTAATTCCATCCGCCATTGTTACTTGTAAAAGTAAGATACGTTCGATATTAATTATCGCTAATCAAATATATAGGTAATCCCGGCTAATACAATTCCCTGATGGTTCTGCGTAAGAACTTAAGCTAAGTATAATCTTATACGCTGTCTCATTATATGGTTATTATTTTCGTATCTTATCTACTATATGTTCAGCGGGAATTGACCTGTGAGAAAAGCCTTCCCGCTATTCCTAAATCACAGTAGCGATTTACGTCAGCGCCATCTATTTAAAAATTCTGATAATACGTTTGTTTTTTTTTCCACGGGATAATTACCGTGATAGTAAGTACCCTATGTGTAAGTCCAAGACATGGTCTATCCGTTTGCCAAATTTCATCTAAAATCATTTAGTTGTCGCCGTTTACTTCTTACAAATTTCGAAACATCTAAACATTTTCATCAACTTGCATTTATAATATTAGCAAGATGAAATAAGAATAAGATATATCTTTATGGTATTGGCAGCGTGTATTTCGGCGCTTACGATAGACCTGTTATCTAGTAATGAATTAACATACATTTGTAAATCAGAGCTGTAGTTACAGAGATAGGCGCGTCAAGACAAACAAACAAAACAATAATCAACAATCAAAAAAATATCAACTTTATACTTATATTACTAGCTCTTACTCGCGGATCTGCCCGCGTGAAAAAGTTTTCCAGTATTAGTCCTGCTATATATTTTCCTGGGATAGACAATAGTCTATATTCTTGTAAATGTCTCAAACTATCTTCATACCAAATTTCATCAAAATTCGTTGGGTAGTTTTGGAGTTTATCGCGTTCAGACCGACAGACGGACAGATGCGACGAACTTTGCTATATAATATGAGATATTTTTAGAAAATTTTAAGGGAAACAATTCTGTCATACATATTTGTTGCGTAACTTTAACCGTTTATTCACCGCACGCAAAGGAAGCTCTCAAGAAGAATAATTATCCCCGTTTTTACAACATTGTTTTTTCATTGTCGCTCCGCGCCTATTGGTCATAGCGTGATGTTATATAGCCTATAGCCTACTTCGATCAATAGGCTATCCTAAACAAAGATTTTTTTAGTTCGTACCAGTATTTCCTAAGAATAATGCATTCAAACAAACTGTTCAGCTTTATAATAGTATGGATTGTTCCTCAATGTTGTCTTCATGTATTAAATAATAATGTATTAAATAATACACAGAAAGCGTATTTACGATAAACATATTTGTCAGTCAGGTTCAAACCCCAGTTCAACTTTTTGGTACTCAGCCAATTTGTTGGAAGTTTTTAAGAGCTTAGTCCCGGATTTAACTGAGCGGAGGCAGTGCTTTCCGCGTCCCCTGATGTAATTAAACGGGATCATTTGCACGTAAATATCATAAATCCGTTTTTATGTTTGTAAATGACACTGTGAGGGGAATTCATCATGTATGTGGAATGATACATTGTATTGTTATGGAAATTAATTGGTTCAAATATAGGTGCCAAAAAATAGCCATTATTATAAAATATCTGTTAAATATAGTTTACTTGAAACTTGTGAAACAGTCTCTTATGTAAAATATGTAATTTCTTATTAGTAGTGTATTTCTGTGGTATAAATATACCAATAATTGTAACTATGTTTATAAGCTAAATTCAGTTGTAGATAAAATGTAGAGGATTAATCAGTGGCGAAGGGTGAATTTTTCCAAAAGGGAATCCGACGCAATATAAAGATACTAATATGCAAAAAGGTTTGAGGTAACAAACACAAAAAAATACAGTCGAATTGAAAATCTCCACCTTTTTTGAAGTCGGTTAAAAAAGCGGTCAGTCAATCGTTCTAATGATAACTACATTTTATATATACAAAAGATAACCCGGTACGAATAGGGGTAGATGGTCCCTTCGCTTTTGAAATAGGTTCTATAAAACACTCATTTTAAATGTGGGTAGATACTACATACATTTGGTGGCTGATGGAATACACTTTAAAACGTATAATATTACTCGCTAAGAATCGATATAAGCAGTAAATCTGTTTGTCTGTTTGCCAACCAATCGCGAGCCTCGCCGGCTTTATGAAATTTCAATGTTTACACTCGCTCTTGCTGTTACTAGACAGTATACTTTTACTCTCTCATTTATTTCAGATTTTCGCGATTTTATGTGACGGTTGGAGGTTAATTCGTGGTTCTTGAGAGTTGAAATTAATAGGTTCTAGCACTCTACGAAACATTTCCATTACCACTCGTTGCTTCTTAGCAGAGAACGATTCAGTTTTGGTTTCATCAGATCTATTCGATTTACCATGGGGTGGGTATTTCTTTTTTAATGATAAGTTCTGGAAAAACTAAGATTTGTACAATAGGAATAGTAACATAAGCATCTGTTGACTACCATCTTATCCTAGTGATCTGAAGTAGAAGATTCAAATGAATTAATTTCTCTCTACCTCTCTTATTGCGAAATAATGATGGCTGTAAAGATAGCCGTAAAGTCATAAACTATGGGTAGCTTCAGATGCTATTTCCCTGCGTAGTCTTTTTGTATTCGTACACGGCAAAATGAACACCCTGCACCTGATGGTAAGTAAATGAGGCCAATAGAATGTCGTCTGACGTGAGATGATTACCCCTCGATAGTTGGCGCAATTATGCCGGCCTGTTGGTACCGGATATGCACAGGCTGATCACGTAAAGCGACACATTTACGTGAACCACAATGGCGGGTTTTAACACCCCGTATACCAGTCTATAAAATATATCCTATCACCAGCACCTGCTCTACACTGACTACACTCACGTTTTCCTTTGAAGCTACACCTCAGTATGCATTTAAAGTTTCCATGCCTATAGCAATTCAAGATCATCCAACCGAGATTCGAAGCCTTGGAACACTTGAGTGCAACCTAACCTTTACTACTGTAATGAAAACGAACAAAGAATACCTTGGCATTTAAGATTCTTTCAGAGCGGATTTGCTGGTCAACGCTTCACTGCTCTTCAATGTGGGTTATATAAAGAGCGAACTCAGAATACCTGAGTTCTATATTACTGGGCGTCAGTAGCGAAGGATGGATTTTTTCGAATAGGAACCAGACACAACTTATAATATTGAAATTAAACTAATTTTCGGATTCTATCGCGGTTTTTTGTATTTTATTTTTCTCCCGACGTTTCGAAGACTTCTACTTTTTTTTTTTTTTATTTAACAAAAGGCATAACACAGAACACAATCATTATCATGAATACTTCTGAACTAAATTACATTAAAACTAGATTGTATTCCTTAAACCTATGCCCTAATTGAAATTATACTTCGCAACCTTCATGGAATAGCTTCAAATGTAGGTAGATATTGTAACTTTGACTTTACGGATGAACAACACCTCAGTCCCCCCGTGACCATGAAGGCTGCAAAGTCTTCGAAACGTCGGGAGAAAAATAAAATACAAAAAACCGCGATAGAATCCTAAAATTAGTTTAATTACAATGTCTAACATTCGCGTAAACATAAGAAATCATTATGCAAACTTATAGTACTAATAATATGCATAAATGCTGTCTGGAAATCGTTTTAATGATAATTATATTTTATACAAGCTTCCGTCCGCAGCTTCGCCCGCGTGGATTTCGGACGTCAAAACTTTTTTTTTTTTTATTAGGGATGACTGAGAGTGTTATAAACGTAAGAGTAGACAAATATAATGAGAAAGCTTCGAACTGCTAAGCTATCGGGAGTTACAGGTGTTATTGTGAGTCAACCATAAAAGATAGACATATGCTGTCATGGGATATTTTTTATATAATTTTAAGGAGAACATTTCCGTCATACATGATTTCTGTGTAGCTTTAACCATTAAGGTTGCACACGCGACGGAAGCTCAAAAAATGGAGCAACTTCTCCTGTTTTCCCAACATTTCCCTTCACTGCTCTGCTCCTATTAATTGTAGCGTGATGAAAAGTATTCTATAACCAGCTCAGGATGTAAAATAATTGTACAAAGTTTCGTTAAAATCCGCCGAGTAGTTTTTGTTTCTATAACGGTTATACAGACAGACAGACAAAAATTTTACTAATTGCATTTTTGGCATCAGTATCGATCCCTAATCACCCTCTGATAGTTATTTTGGAAATATATTTCATGTACAGAATTGACCTCTCTACAGATTTATGATAAGTATAGATAGATAAATTTCATAAAGGGGTGCTGGCAGGAATCGGGCTATATATTCTACGGCACTGCTGGGCGTTGTGCACAGTCCAATTAGGTATTTCCCCGAAAATGATTAAAATGAAATTTAAATACAGAGTACGCCATTTATTTCTATGAATAAAATATTTCTTAAGTTTCAAAGTTTACCTGCAAATAAATTTTAAAATTTTAATAGATTTTGATCTAGTAAGCTACTCGTAACTTTGTGTTGGTTTTTTTTTTAACATTATGCTATAAGCCGTTTTACGTTTTTAGTATAGTTGAAGACTTTATTCAACTTTTTTCCTATTTATATGCTATCTGGTCTAAAAACGGTTTAAAAATTTTGGAGCAGTTTATTCATTCTAAATTCAGTAATATCATTACTCTCAAAATATGGAGCTTATTTTACAATACCCAAAAATATTCACAAACTCTTCCGACAAACAAACGTAAGTACTAAAGCAAACGGTTTAACTTCGTCGATTGCTTATTCAGTGTTTGTAATTATTGAAGTTGGGAGCAAATAATGGAGTGGCACTGCCAGCTTTTAGAAGCAATTAATTAGTGCTAAATGCAGCCTTAATTACGACTCGGTTGTACTTTTGTAGACTTATGTAGTGGTTTCTTTGGTATAAAATGATATTTGTTGACTTAAAGCTTTTTTAGAAAGAGATGTTAAGAGTTGAGAGTGAGTTGCACTTAATTGAATAATAGTGGACTTTTGATAAACCAATAATTATAGTAATGATATCAATAAATGTAAGTTATTTTGCTGAATAGTATTAATCAGGAACGTAGAAAATGAATGAAAAATTAATTCTGTTTCCAACTTCTGCTTGCTTTTTAATTGATTAATTACGTTTAGAGTTAAATACACTTTAATTTTCTAAGAGACTTGTCGAGCTTTTAAGCTGGCTGACAAATGGGTGACACTACTCACCCTACAAGCTTTACGTCCGTGACGACTTTCTTAAATATTTTCCATCTCCTACTTTTATTGTAGGAACGAGCTGGGAAGAAGTGAATTTTACCTCAATTCTGTTTTTTAATAACAGACCTTAAGAACTATTTTCGGATGAGTTGAAGTCATTTAGCAATATGAAACTGCCGTATTGGTAAGAAAAAACGACTCTACAAGAGATGGAATGTTAAATCATGGGACGGAATAAACACGGTGAAAAGTGGGTGCACTACTTGCGCCTCTGCCTACCCTTTCGCAAATATAATGTGTGTGTACAATATGAGGTGAAAGCATGAGGATTATATAGTTCATATTAACAATGCTTTCAAACTATCGATCTACTTCCGAATAAACTTGACGGTATTACTGAACGAAACTGAAACTTTTGAACTGTTCGAACAGTGAGGGAAACTAAATGAACGCGTCGTGAGCTAACATCAACTATTACAAATGGGATAAACGGAGTTGTTTGAAGTGTAACTTTACGTATGTAGGTGCAAAGTCTGATAGAGTTTGCTGTACTTAAGGGCGCTATATATCTATGAATTGAAGCAACAAAAGAAAATATAGCATTATGAATATTGTTTTACATAGCATTTTGCTTCTTAATGACATCAAATATATAGTCTTCCGATCTAACCTAATTAAGCCATAGTATTGCGCCGCAGCTAAAATATTCACAAAGCGACCAAGGACTGTTAAATACATATACGATATGTATACTTGTATCTATTATATATAATATTATTATGTACTCCACACAAAGCGACTACCTCTAAAACATCAACCAGGCACGAATCAATAACACTCACATTGAATTCAAATAAGCAAAATGAATGAGGGACTGACGTAGCCTCGTAGCGTCGTAGCACGCTCCACCGCTACGCCGTAGTCGGCTACGTCATCCGTGGCGTTATTGATGGGGTAAGGGTGACGTCATAAAGACAGTTCTATGACGTGAATATCTAATTTGTTGGGATGTTTCGTGAAGGGTGCGCCGAAAATAGCGAAGTTGTTTCCGTGGTGTCAGTACAATATGACGCAGTTTATTTTAATAGTGGCAGGATGTTTGAACTGCGGACTGTAGAGCTTTGGATTAAAGTCTAAGGTTGAGCAAAATAATAATATTTGAGTTTATCGGTTTCGAATTCTATACCTTTTGCCAGATACCGGGTAAATTGTATTCGATGTGCCTATATATTGCTATATTTATTTTTACCTTATGCGCGCGGCTTCGCCCGCGTGAAGGAGTTATCCAGGATAAAACTGCTGCTATATATTTTCCCAGAATAGAAAGTAGCCTATAACCTTCCCAGGGTCGTAAATCATCTCCATACCAAATTCCATAAAAATCCGTGCAGTAGATTTTGAGAAAATCGATAACATAGAGACAGAAAAGGGGACTTTGTTTTATATGTATAGATTTTGTTAGCGACCTCTAAGCTCAAAAAATTAACTTCTGACATGTTCACTAAGTCTATGAGAAACAAAACAATAAGCTGATATTTATTATTATTTATCTACTAGCTGACCCGACAGACGTTGGCCCGTCTTAACTATGAATTTGCAGCGCGAATTCTGTCAATCGCTGACGGCTATTTCAAACAATTGACAGTTATATAAAATTAATTTTTACGTTAAGTTTTCTTAAATTTTCTAATTTTCCGCGCAAATTTTTGAATTTTTTCTTTCATAAGAACCTTCTTCTGACAATAACAAACACAAAGAAAAAGTGAAATCGGTCCAGCCGTTCACGCGTGATGGCGTGACCAAAGGAAATAGGGATTCATTTTTATATAGATTATTCATTATACCACGACACTTTTAAGGTACTTAATTTAATTTCTCTACTTGCTGTACCTTTGAGCCCTTTTGGAGTCGTAATCTAAGTAGCTGGAATATTGAATCCTTACATTATGGGTCACTCGAGCGGGATATAACAGACCTTAAGGGATCTCTATGCCGTTTTTGGCACGATGGCTATATTGGAAATCAATAGTATAATGGGTTTACTAAGTGATACGTTCGATATTATATTAATATGTCAAAAGTATTTTTTTATGTGGGGACGGCAAAATGACCGCACCGCACCTGATGGTAAGTGGAGTGGGGTCAAATAGAATGTCGACTGACGAGAGATGAGTAGCCCTCGGCATTTTACATAATGGCTGAACCAAATCCACAGGAAATATACATTAATCGGGATAAAGTTTGTTGAACACGAGATTTCTCAAAAGAGATGTACGTAACGAAATAGTTTTTACGATTTTTCTAGTGTTCTTTTTTTTGTTTGATCAAATATATAATTTATTATTATATTGAGATAAGACATAAACAGACGAGACAGAAAAGACATTATAATATTTGATACAAACTATTTAGTTACGTCCATTTATTTAAATTCACACGAGTCATTGTTATGTACCCTTATCATTAATGTTTAGATAAAATTTAGGATCGTTTATGATCCGTATATCAAAGTCTAATGTTGAATGGGTTTATTTTTCGTTTAGATTCAGCTCTACAAGGAAATAACAAATGATATATTTTTAAATTGAAATTGTTATATCGCGTCGTTATTGTAAGCGTTATATTTTCACAATTTAAATAACGAACGCACGCGAAACGTTTCGAATAAAGCGTGACTATAACGGTAGGTGTAGCGCAGCTTAGATAATTTTTTACTGTCGAACTATTACCGACATTGGCTTCATTGAAATAATATTCAAAATCAATTAACACCATAATGTAATACAATTTATTCTTGTGTTAATGGATTTTGAATATTATTTCAATGAAGTCAATGTCGATAATAGTTCAACAGTAAAAAATTCTCTATGCTGCGCTCTACCATATCTATGCTGGCGCTTAGTCGAGGGTTGTCAATCTCCTTATCTGATCTTACTACTATAAATGCGACAGTTTGCGAAAATGTTATATTTGAATGTATTGATTTTGTTCAGTTGAACAAACTGCTTGCCTGATAACAAATAATAACAATACCCCATATTTTTTTCAGTATTTCTGTACCTAAAAGTGTGTGTTGTGAAAAAAATACAAAATGACATGCGAGGCTGAATGTATAAAGTTGCTTTTGTGTATCGCACCCAAAAAAAACATGGAGTTTGGGTTTATTTCGACGGGTTGTCCGCCGCTTATGTAAATTTTTGGTTAAAGTACTTTAGAGATTCGCCCTTTTTATATCCGTGTAAAATAATAAATCTGGTAAATCTATATTTATTATATAAATCTGAATACTTTGTTTATAGTGTAATTTTAATGTCTAACATTCGCGTAAACATAAGAAATCATTAGTTTGCTTGTTTATTTGAACATGGTAAACTCAGGAACTACTAGTTCGAATTGAAAAATTATTTTAGTGTTGGATTGCCCATTTATCGGGGAAGGTTATATATCATCACGCCGTAACTAATAGGAGCGGAGCATTAATAAAAATTGTTACAAAAACAGGGAAGATTTATTCCTTTTGCGAGCTTCGGTTGCGAGCGCTACGTAAATGGTTAAAGTTATGTAAAAATCATGCATGGCGGAATTGTTCCTCTTAAAAAGGGTTAAATATATATTATTTTATAAAACAAAGTCCCCTAACGCATTTGTCTGCTTGTCTGAATGCGAAAAACTCAAAAACTAATCAACATATTTGGATAAAATTTGGTATGGAGATAGTTTGAGGCCTCGAGAAGGACATGGGCTACTTTCTCTCCCGGGAAAATATATAGTGAAACCTTTATCCTGGAAAAACTCTTTCACGTGGACGGAGCCGCGAGCAAAAGCTATCATAATGTAATCTAAATCAATTTCGTCATTCGGTTTTGTATTTTTATGTTTATAAATAAATAATCGGACAAACTGATCCCAAAACTCAATTAAATGGCAATAAATTTTAATGAATCCAAATCATAATTAATTAATTATTGTGTACAGCAGTAACGAGAGTGTGGGATTTATTTTGAGATTTAATTAGATTTTCAGTCCAAAATATTCCATTTATTTTGCTTTAAGATGTGCAGCGAAGGAATCTGACATATTATTACTAGCTACTAACTTCGCCCGCGTGATGTTCATAGTGCTCTGGAGTAAGTAGTTTCCTATTAGTGAAAAAAAACGGTTTTGTAGTTCCTGAGAGTAGCTTGTTCAATTAATCTTCTCAGCTTTATATATTAGCTTAGATATAGATTACACAGCATCGCTAATTAGATAAGTAACTAATTATATCGAAGACAAGGTCGATATTAAGTGACTAAACGATTAAGAAATAACCTATCGCATATTTAGAATTACTATGACAAAAAAATATGCAAAGATTCCAAAAGTATACATCTGCTATAACCCATCAAATCAAAGAAAAAAGTGGTAAGTACGCAAATATAGACGTCCCAATTGGGGTATTTTTTTATTGCTTTGAATGACAAGACGAGCTTGCCCTTCGCCTGATGGTGAGCAATACCACCGCCCATAAATTAGAAATTAATTAGAAACACCAACACCTTGAATTATAAAGTATTGTTTGGTATTCCACTGCGCTCGTCATCCTGACACATGAGATGTGAAGTCTCATTATATCCAGTAATTACACTGGCTACAATGTCCTTCAAACCGAAACACAACAGTGACTACACACTACTTGACGGTGGTATTTAATTTATTTTATTTGTTTTTTTTTTTATTTATTTATTTTATTTGGTATAACATTTCAGTGGTATCTACCCAGACAGACTCTCACATGAGAGCCCTCTCATCTCATCTCATCAGCCTACAACTGTCCACTGCTGAACATAGGCCTTCCCGAGAGCGCGCCACATAAGATCCCTACCACAAGTAATATTTTCCTTGTTAGCAACCCTGTCTATATTCGCTGGGCAATTCTGTCCGTCCATTAGTTGAACAACGCACATTGTTCAATGGAGCGACGATGAGTGAGTCCGGGCACGGACACTCGGCCAGCATTTTTTTCCAATAGGATTTATTAGATAGGAAATCCAGCGTTTCTGAACGTTAGGTTTTGTTGCATTCAAATATTACGCATGAACACTTCGGCACGTTTTTGTATTCGAATATTTTTTAAGAATTGGGTGCGGTTTGTTTTATGTTATGAACATTCTGTTTGTCCCCTTGTAATATCAGTATTATTTATTGTCCCACTGTTGGGCCCAGGCCTTTTCTACTACTGAGAGGGATCAGGCCTTAGTCCACCACGCTAGCCTAGTGCGAATTGGTAGATTTCACACACCCTCAAAATTCTTATAGAGAACTTCTCAGGTATACAGGTTTCCTCGCGATGTTTACCTTGATCATTAAAAGTAGCAATATTTCACAAAGATTACACACATAATTTTTTAGACATGTCAAAGGTGTGTGGCCTTGGGATTTGAACCTGCGGACATTCGTCTCGGCAGTCAGATGCACATGCAACTGGACTAGCGACGTTTTTCCTCTTCCTTCCTCTTTGTATGTCCTCTTAAATAATTTTATTAAGATGCGCTGGCAAAGATTTCTGTTATTTGTTTTCGGATAGCGACCACCGGAAACATCTGCCACAGAAGTTCTAATTAATCGCTTCGTAGGGCCACCATACTTCTAGTTATGTCTTGATCGTCAGCATCAATGTCATTTTGCCTTGCCAAGAAAGAAATAGTCTAAATCTTATAGATGTAATTTAATGTGAATAAAAAAACGTTCAATTCGCCATCGATTGGTGCGAACGGGCATCCTCAACATTAGGTAAGTCCTCAATCACAATTCTATTTCCGTATTAAATGTTGTAAATAAAGAATGGATAGTAAACATTCGGTTAACGATGCCACATGTTGCAATAAATGAAGTAATTTATATCCGCAGCTTGAACCGAACTGTTTGTGACTCCGCCATCAATTTTATGGCTTTTCGCTAACGTTTGCAATATTTAATTAATTGCTAAGAAAAAGTATTGTGGGCGGAGGAATATTGTGGTTGCTTTCGGAGTTAAAAGGAAAATAACAGTGTTTTATTTTTATTCAAATATAATATGTAGTTTCATAGAATTGGGCACCGTGCTATCAATTTGTTGCAAGAAACATTATACGAATATATTTATTTATCTATAGCAATATACAAAAGATCTTACAACATGGAATGTAGTAAGCAGAAGATGATTCCAGAAAATAATATGTTGTAAATAAAGTTGATAGATTTTCTTTCACAAGTAGAAAATTGCTGCCATTTTAGTCTTAAATAAAAGTGAAAACAAAGTGCAAAAATTTCGATTCCTTATTTAATATAATAAAACATTATGAAGGTACTGATACAGTATCGACTTAGGCGAAAGCCGGTCGTAAAAACCCTGCCAAATGTTTACAACAACATGTTGGCTAAAAAATAAAATATACGAAGCATAGCAAGGTCCTTTGGGTTAGTTAAAACTATGTTACGTCTACACACATAGCAGAATATATGTATCCATCCCAGTTGAGACGGTTGTATACAAGGTGTAAATCCCCCTATAGTGGTCCATGCTCGCGTTCGGGGATCGGCCTGTGTATGTGTATACCCGGTTCCCAACAGGCCGCCATAACTGTGTCGACTAGTTTTCTATGTTTACGCGAATGTTAAACATCGAAAAATTATAAAACATTTATTATTGTAAAATGTAGATAGATATTGTAATTGATTTTTCTGACGACCAACGCTTTCCTCCGCTTCGTGAACATGAAGACTAGTATTCGAAATTTCGGGAGAAAATAATAATATAAAAAACCGCGATAATATCCGTAAATAATTTTATTTCAATGTATAAAATTCGCTTAAACATTAGAAACTATTACAGAAAATTATAATATAAAAAAGCGATAAAATACGAAAAATTGGTTTTATTTCGATAGTGAGTGAGATAACAAGCTCTTTTCAGTCGACGCTATTGAACCTCGGTTTGCTTATCAGGTGTAGTGAGGTTAAAAACACAATTTACTGGTGGCAGGTCTCTCATATGTGAGTTCGCCTGGGTAGGTACCACTGCAATGTCTATATCTGCCGCCAAGCAGCAGTGTGTAGTCACTGTTGTATTCCGGTTTGAACGACATTGTAGCCAGTGTAACTACTGAACATGGGACTTAATATCTCACGTCTCAGGATGGCGAGCGCAGTGGAATACTAGACAATACTTTGTAATTTAAGGTGTTGTGGTGTTTGTACTGTTTATGGGCGATCGTATCGCTTACCATCAGGCGAACGGCAAGCTCGTCTCCTCATTCAAAGCAACAAAAAAAAAATGTTGGTGTGGCGTGAGGATAGTGGGAGAAGACGTATTACACCATTCAACGTATTTGTTTAGATCCAACGATTAATCACGTCCCGGATTAACACACACATTCCTAATCCTGGTATTGCGCTCCTGTAAGACATTTATTCCGGGAAAACATTATCCCAAGCAAAACCGGGCACAAACGCTAGCATTTACCAAACATCCCGTATAAGGATTATCCTTGTTGTCAGTAAGATTAATTTACTAATAACTTTGTCTATGGTTAAGTAATATCATACTTTAATATTTAAACGGCGCTTTGGGACTCTTCAAGTTATAACCGATTATTAAAAGAATCCATTTTTAATTTTATTTACAGAACACCTAAAAGGTGGATTTGATGCTAGACATTCTCTACCACTAAGAATAAAGAGATAACGAATTAGAGTGCTTAGTTATTCTCAAAATATATGACGCCTTTCTCCAAGGGTAGGCAGAGGTGCAACCAGACTACTAATATTGGATACAATTTCCACACTCCGGACTAATATTGAGCAGAAAAACCACGCCATCAAGACAACTGTAAAAACATCTCATCAGATATAAAAAGAAAAAAATAATAAATTATTTTTTTAAGTATGTTTTAGTATTATGCAATAATAATAAACCTTACATTACATACATTATTATTTATTATTATTCAATATTCATCTCAATCTCTCGTACGCTATTTTTCAGAAAATTAACTTCTGCCGTGTGTGAATTGCACACCCACACATCTTTGAATGTTCTTTTTAATTTTTAGAATATAATTCACTTCCATAGTAGAGTAATAATAATCTAAAATATATTATAAAAAACTTCGATAGCCTAGTTGAGCGTGGAACGTACTGCCGAGACGAATGTCCACAGGTTCAAATCCCAAGGGCATACATCTCTGACTTTTAAAGTGTATTCTTTGTGAATTATCGCTTGCTTTAAGGTTATAGCTTAAGGTCCTTTAAAATTTAATACGACGAAATTTTAAAGGCCGAAATATCCATGCATATTAATTATTTTTACGTTTTTCTTTCAACTGCGAGAACTAATCACTAACTAGACGTGAATTTAAATTCTTTACTTGTCAATACTTGTTTAGTTACCCAGATTAAAGGTGAAACAAAATGTATGAAAATGGACCTTAAGCTATAACCTTAACGGAGAAGGAAAACATCGTAAGGAAACCTGCACACCAGAGAAGTTCTTCATAGGAATTTTGAGGATGTGTGAAGTCTATCAATCCGCACTAGGCCAGCATGGTGGACTAAGGTCTAATCCCTCTCAGTAGTAGAGGAGGCCTGTGCTCAGCTGTGGGACAGTATATAATACAAGGCTGATATTACAAATTATAATGCGGTGTGTTGATCACGACCGCGGGCATCATTAAAATGATGACATCAATGACTATTTAATAATTTACATTTAGTTTGTGTTAATGGTTACGTGTTTCCGTTAATAAGTAAATGCCCGAATAATTATTGTGTCCAAATCGTAAACCGCGACCACAATTTAACATTTATACAACTTTTGGGGAAATTTCGAGAGCCTTAATTATGAATTTGGCGAGTTCTCTTGTTATTGATTTAATAAATGGTTGATTGAAACGCATATACCTTAGATAACTGCAATTTGTTTATTGTTACAATAAAAAATATTGTGAGGGTATTTGTGACACTCATTTGCTATAAAATCACTGAGCGTTTGACAGACGGAAGGAGTTGGTCGTGGACAGTCTTAGCGATCGGTTGGATGGTGAATTATTGGCGAAAGTATTTCTGTAGCCAGTGATAGTTCTTTTCATTTTTTAGTCAACTCGCTTCAGTTTCTAACATTATATATAATAGAGGTCGTCGTAGTGGAGGAAATTCGATTTAATATATTTGTAACACATATTATAATTGATTAATTTTATTATTCTGTACTCCTTTATATTATTTTTCTTCATGGTTTTGATATATAATATAGATTTTGAGATGCATAATAGTTTTGTACTTTCTTTGTAACAAACAAAAATATACTATAGTACTAACGCTTTAATGATGTGCTCCCTAGGGAATCTATTCCAGGAAAACTGTATTAAAAATTGAAACAGATTTATTCAATTCAATTCTTCGGATTTGAAACCAAAAGCTTTCAGTCTACAGCTCTCATTTGCTGCCATTAGCCCAAAGAGGCGACGCGAAATCTACTATATAATACAAAAGAAAGATACTTCACCCCTCAATCCCCGAAAGGGTAGGCAGAGATACTACTACGGCACCCACTTTTCGCAATTTGTGTTGTGTCCCAAAGTTGATGCGGGGGAGATTATCGCCATATCGGGCAAAATTCGAGACTCCGAGTTGATACAGAATTAGAAATCTAACCTCACTTTTTTCAATTTAGGACCATCTCATAGTAACAAGTATTAAAAATTATACATTTTATTTCCCTTCATTCCATCGTCCAATTAATTTTATATTCATTGTTTCGACCTTTCATAATTCCATATTGCGTTCTCATACGTTTCGTTCGCGGTTTATTGTTTCAATAATGATAATTGGGTAATGTAAAGGTCCTATTGTTTTAATAAAAAAGAATAAAATTAAAAACGGACTACGAAAATCTTTAAAAGCTATGGTTTTATGTTTTTATTGAATTCAGGTACTGGATTGTCGACTATTTTTGAGGCTTCGTAAGTTATTTTCTTCTCATTTAATCTAGCATTAAAAAGTGAATTAGACAATAGAGTATAGCTACCTATATACCTGGGTACAGATTTTTTTTATTGCTTTGAATGACGAGTATAGTTATGCAATTTAATTATATTTAAGTTTTTAGGCTCGCATCACAGGAATAAGCATGGCGGAAAGTGGGTGAGCTAATTGTGATCCTATCTATTAGATAAAAGGCGTATGTATGAATTTAATTTTGTCAATAAATACCATAGTAAAGATATATCAGTCAAAATCGCATACATAATCCACTCCAGCCTATCAACCACATGTTGAAAGAGAACAATTGAGCGACACAATCCGCCGTTCGCGAAGCACTTTTAATTTTTGATAACCTTTGTGCTGCTGATTGCATTTGTATCTCGAAACGGGAATCGCATTCAGGGGTATATCAATTAGTAAGACAAAGCAATTTGAAAACCCATTTTATTTTGTTTGTTTTTTATACGTGCATGCAAAGTGGCCCCATTGGAGCTGATTGTAAGCGAAATGGGAGTAGATTGAGAGTACACTAATAAGAGATGATTATGCGTTACCAGTTGGCACATTTATGCCGGCCTGTTGGAAATCGGATGTACACAGGCTGATACCGGCACGAGACGTACTTGGACCATGTCGACTTTCATATCTTGTGGACGTTGGTCACTATCCAGGCGGATGCAAGTATCCTACCACTAACAAATTTACTGATAGCTTTAAGAGTATTTTTGCTGATGGGATAGTACCAAATATTTTAACCCTAACTGCGTTACGTTCATTAGACTATGGAAGTAATGCTGATTCTGATTTTGATGAAAGCAATGCTCACATCAATGTTCCGACTACCGACGGGGCAAGAGAATCCGGTGTTTACAAAGACGCGGGCCGCGTCCGCGACACGAGTGCTACCTTGCTCATGACTCGCCCATCACTCGCCACATCAATTATAGTAGTGATGTGGTCAAGACAAAAGAAAATCAGATTGAATACACAAGGCACCAATATCCGATTTTTAGAAGTTGTCAATTATAATTCGCTTCCTCTAACAACGGAGGAAAACATCGTGAAGAAACCTACCTAAGAATTTTACGTAAGAATGTGGAAGGAATGTGAAGTTTCCAACCCAAACTTATTCTGAAAACATATTACTGAAACTTTATCCAATATTAGGACTTGTAAACATATCGTTAGCGTCGCGTATTTTGAAGGCCGAACGAAAACATATTTTTGCCCTTTTAGAACGTGGCAAAACCACGGAATGACGAACCGTATCGTTGCATTGTGATTGGTCGAGAAACTAACACGTGATGCACGCATTGATCTCTTGACCAATCACACGCACTTTCGTGTTTTTGTTATATCACATTCTATTTAATAGAGTTCAACACGACGCGATGTCGTTTAATCGTACTCGTCATTCCGATTGTAGTTCGAACCTAAAATACAATTACAATACGATATGTGTGCGAAGGTACCAGTGTCTGGTTGATCTAAATGTGATACATGTCCGATCAGTAACCCTGAGGGATACTAATAAATTATTGACTTGGAGTTGAGCCGCTGAGTTAACTCCCACTGGAGAGTTAGTTTCGAGGATAGGGACTGGTGATTCCGTTGTTGCTTCACTTGTAGTCATGGAGGTAGTGCATGTTTTGATAAAGGTTTTAAAAGATTCTGATGTTTAGTTTAATATGATTTCTTATGTTATATTTATAGCTTACGAATGTGTTAAAGTATTATGAAAATAAAGTCTTATGTATTGTATCGACTATCACAATTTCTTTTTTCATTTTTAGCGACTCTATGTTTCATACTTATTTAAAATCATCACTTTTTTCTATAATAATATAATAATAATATCAGCCCTGTATTATATACTTGCCCACTGCTCAGCACGGGCCTCCTCTACTACTGAGAGGGATTAGGCCTTAGTCCACCATGCTGGCCTAGTGCGGATTGGTAGACTTCACACACCTTCGAAACTCCTATAGAGAACTTCTCAGATACGCAGGTTTCCTCACGTTGTTTTCCTTCACCGTTAAAGCGAACGATAAATACACGAAGAATACACACATGATTTTAGAAAAGTCAGAGGTGTGTGCCCTAGGGATTTAAACCTGCGGACATTCGTCTTGGCAGTCCGTTCCACATCCAACTAGGCTATCGCCGCTTTTTTCTATGTTTTTTTAATAACGATAATTTTTTTCGAAAAATATGTCTCTTAAGTCTCTCTTTCAACCGTTGATATATTGAAAGGATGTCAACAAGGTCAATGTCAATTATGCCGGCCTATTAGAACCGGATATACATAGGCTGATCCCGGAATGCGACACACTTGCGTGGGCCACTATGGCGGGTTTTAACACCTTGTGTACGGTGGTCACTATCCGGGTGGATATATATCCTACCACAACCATCTTTCATAAAATAATGCACATGTACTCCAAATACTCTGGTTTTAACTTTCAATCACATCTAACAAGTAACAACTTAAAAAGGTGAATATTTGAAAATGAATCTCATTAAATGTTTAACAATTTGGTTTGGAGTTCTGAATATACAAATTAGGATAATCTCATTGCAAGAAGATAACATAAAATAATCACACACAAAGCAATTAACCATAATATTACGATAATAAAATGGCTTAAAATTCAATTTCACAAGAAGTTTTATTACATTAATGTGAAGAGTTTTTCTAAATATAATACGTGTAGTTTTTAGAACTTCATTTCGATTTTCAGCATACCTGGGCCCGTAAAAACCTCTGTAATAACCTAAATGTTAAGGTTTGTAGTATTTTTGTTCTAACGTACTAGCTCAAGTAATAGACTTCTAACATACCTTTTTATTTTCTTGACCTCCAGCCGGTCTCAGAAATAATTTACAATAAATATTACGCCTCAAAGTTCTTAAAAAAGGTTGAACAAATGAATAAGCACATTCACACAAAATTATTAAACTTAAACTAATGCAGTACTTTCAAATCTGCATTAATATTGTTAGAATAAAAATGTTCTTTTGAGGGTAATTGTGACACCTTTTATTATAAAGACACTGAACGTTTGACAGAGGACAGTTGGTCATTGATAAGTCAGTAAATCTGTTAGTTGGTGAAACAATAATGAAAGTTTTAAACTCCTACCCATTCGACATTGGCAAAATCACCGGTAAAACGGTGGAGCCTTTTTTTTAAAAGAATAGTGAAAGTGTTTCTATAGTCATTGATAGTTCTTTTTATTCAAACAAATCGCTTCAATTCCTAACAATATTATAAAGAGTGAAGTTTAGATGGACGTTAGTTTTTAAACAATTTATCCGATTCTGATTTTTTTACCAACAGGAAGCTATACTATCCGTGAGATCTTTCGACCCTCGGGAAAAGACTTCCATAGGACCTAAGCCGCGAGCGAAAAAAAAACATTTAAAACAGTCATTCATAATAATTATCAAATTACTCACATTCAAAAGGTAATTTGTGAATTTATTTCATAATATTCCAAGATAAATTATTCTGTTAATGGTCCAATTAAGTTGATCTCAACCCCGCCATTTTGCGGTAACGTTTTTAGTAGTCGTAATGTCTTGTCCGGGGCAGATTGGTCTGGATCCAAATGGGACAGGACTGTGATTAATGGTGGAAGGATAGAATTATTTAGGTTCGACTTTGGAGAGTATCTAGGAATTTTATTTCTGAGATGGATTGATTTTAGCTTTAATTTATACCAGCTTTTCTTCGCGGTTTTGCCCGCGTAAAGGAGTTTTCCGGGATAAAAGTCCCGCTATATATTTTCTCGTATTATAATCTTCCCAGAGTCAACTATCGCCATATGAAACTTCATAAAAATTCGTTCAGTAGATTTTGTGAAAATTGATCACATAGACAGAAAAGGGGATTTAGTTTTATAATATGTATAGATATTTCAATTTATTTAGCTTCTTTTATACCTGCCTATACCAAGAACCAAGATCATAATTCCCCGGTCCATTATTAATCTATTATGTGAGTATTTTGATATAAAAATGTAAATCAGTTTTCAGAAAAAAAAACCGTAAATTGAAACTCACACATTTAAAATCAAATTAATTTTTACCTTCTACAGTTTGAATTTAAAATTTTCGTACACGCATATATTAGAGGAATTTAATTAGGCCGCCTCTAGCAGATTTGTTTGCACGGCTTAACACATACATAATGCAAGAATTGAGTTAGGGAAGGCCGCGCACTCAGAATAAATACCGCCTATTTGTCAAAATTAAATTAGGAGTTAGGTAGTTGTTTTATTATATAAATTGATTTAATTTTTGATGTAGATTCGGTCGAGGTTTAGTTTAGTATAAGTTTTGGGAATAAAAGTGACACTGTGCAATTTTCTAGTTTGAAAAGTCATTAATTATTTTCAAAAATTGATCTACGTGTCATATTTCTTTTGAATTTATCTAATTGCGTCCACATAAATTAAGAACGACTTGATTTCATTTATATTTTTTTAAGTTGTTTGATAGTTTGAAGAAGGTTTAGCCCATAAATTGAGAATGAATTAATTGATTTCATTTATATTTTGGGAAGTTTTCTTATAATTTAGAGAAGACTTTTTGCAAAGAAAAAATAATGCAATAGCGCAAAAACTACTTTAACTTTACGCGTTTGACAGTTCGCACGTTCGATGCATGCGAATTTAGCAGAATTTTGTTTATTTTTGGATAAATATAAAAATGTATATAATATTTTTGTTCGTGTGTATGTCACAGAACTCCTTTTAAACCGTTAGACCGATTTTGATGATTTTTTTATGTGTTTTCGGGTAGGTCTCTGGATGGTTTAGATTCACAAATGGATCCGGGAGGTGGCGCTGTACTTGGGTTCTAGGATTTTATCTCTTTTTTATGGCAGGACAAAGTCTACCAGGGCCGCGAGTTTTTAATAAATTTCACATTTATAACATTAATGGGGTAAGTCGATGTTCTGTCCATCGAGTGTAATAGGGCCTGTTATATTGGTTTCAATGATATTATATAATGAGCCAACCCTCTTGTCAAAACTGAATTCTATAACTAATATTACATGAGTTTGTTGTTGTAAGTATTGTAATTATTATTTATTAAATAAATACAATCTTCAGGACTTAATTGCGTATATATTATATTGTCATATAGCCAATTCAGATACAGATAGTTATGACATATTTTGATTTTTTCTACGTGTGAAAGCTTGTAATTGGCATATAGTTATTTAACCTATAACTTATTATATAAAATAAGCCGTAAGCTCCCCGACTAACTCAAAATAAAGAAAATAAGATATTATTATGTCTACCTCCGTCCTGTGATACCAGCCAGAACCTAGTTTCTCTCACTAGTTAACCAATCAAAATTTGCAAGTACATTGATTTGGAATACACGCGATAATTATTTGCAATTCTAATTGTCCGATAGTGATGCGATTAATTGCATAATTATTGGACAGAAGTAATCTCTAACAATCGGTGCACGTTTCCACCAACCCTTCTATGCCGAAATTCGGCTTTTTAACCAGAAAAATCCCAAATTCGGCGCAAGCAATAAATCACATCCGGCACATCGATAGCACACAAAGTTCACCCCCTCGTAAGAGCGCCCTACGTGTCGAGAGCCACTCGTACTACTTCAACTTTCCTTTGAACAGATACAAGTAACGTTTTATATGTGTTTAGGATTAACAATATATATTAATTATTCAACTATATGAACATCTTTTGAACCTATATGCTAGCAATGTTTGATTGTTTTGAATGACGAGACGGGCTTGCCGTTCGCCTGATGTTAAGCGATCCGACCGCCCATAAATAGTAGAAACACCATCCAGCACCTTGAGTTACAGTGTAATGTTTGCTATTCCACGATTCATAAGATGTTAGACTTATTATGTCCAGTAGTTACTCTGGGTACATTGTTCAAACTGGAACACAACAGTGACTTCACACTGCTATTTGGCGGCATAAATAGACATTGCGGTGAAAGTATTCCTGTAGCCAGTGATAGTTCTTCTTATTTTAATCAAAATCGCTCCATCATAATATCAATACCAATACATCAAAACAAGAGACAATTATCGTTAACAGTTCCATTGTCTCCGATCAAGTCGTGTCGGTAAGACCCGTTTTGTCGGACAGTAATTGCAGCAATTAACCACACGAGCAAATTCACTACGCAATTGTCTGAACGGGGCTCGTAAACTAAACTAATAAAGGTCTTGGGTTTGTTGAGATCATTTGGGCGTGTACACGCGTAACTTAAATTAGAGTATAAAATTACCTGGCCTGGGTGAAGTTGATTGTTTGCTTGGTTCTTATTTACGGCAGAGTGACCTCCTGCACTTGATAAGGGTCCAGAACTTATCCTGGGTTAATCACTTTAAAAACCCGTGTTACTAGATCTACAAATTAAATGACTTCCCGATTCACAGCCCTTATTCGCTACTATATAAAGAATACATATACCAAACATAGTATCACACCTCTATCTCATACGGGTAGGCAGAGATTATGAATTATCACTTTGCACAATTCTGGCATACTTCTCTCGCTGCCTCCACCTTCATCAATCTTTTCATGCATTCCCGCCGGTTCAGGGTACTTTTGACCTGACCTTGTACTTTAATACATATATATATATATATATATATATATATATATATATATATATATATATATATATATATATATATATATATATATTAAAAGTGACTTGAGTGCAGCAAACTAAACAGAATATAAGTTGGAGACGTATTATACATATATATATATACATATATATATATATATATATATATATATATATATATATATATATATATATATATATATATATATATATATCTATAAGTAGTCACTTTTTGATACAATTATAATTAACTCATAAATGTTGAGTTTTCCTAATTTGGGCTTACATAATGGCTATAAGTTATAATATTTAAATTATTGCAATCGTTGTGTTAAGTAAAATCGTTCTGCTAAAACCATAGAAAGAAAAATTTTCTTCATAAAAATATCACAACTCAAATTATATCAAACCCAATGAAGGCTTATTAAAATCGGGAATTCAACAATACTATTAATTCAAGCGTGGATTCCGACAAGATTTATCTCTCAGTTTACTTTAATTTAAAACACGAACAACAGCGAAATTTCGCCAATGTTCGCGGAATGAGAATTGCGTTTTTAAACTGAATGAGAACAATGCTCTTAATAGTTCTTTTGTTGGGGTTTTCTTAACGTTGTGTAGTTGCTCGGTGTTAATAGTTTAAAATGTAATAAATTAAAATGTCTGGGTATTCGTAATGTGTAAAATATTAGATGTAAAGTTAGCAGAATGGAACGCCGAATGTCCGCAGGTTAAAAACTCAAGGGCACACACCTTTGACTTTTCTAAATTTATGTGTGTATTCTTTGTTAATTATCGCTTGCTTTAAAGGTGAAGGAAAACATCGTGAGGAAACCTGTATATCTGAGAAGTTCTCTATAGGATTTTTGAGGGTGTGTGAAGTCTATCATTGCGCACTAGGCCAGCGTGGTGTACTAAGGCCTAATCTCTCTTAGTTGTAGAGGCCCATGCCCAGCAGTGGGACAGTATATAAAATAGGGCTGATATTATTATAAGCATAATAGAATCCGTCGCCGTAGCGGTCGTAATAAAAATACAAAGAAAGAGACTATAATTCATTATATAGGTACTTGAGACGTAGCCAGCAAAGGTATCGACTACGTTAACAACGGGAACAAAGAAAGAGCTTAACAAGGAGATAGAAGACCACCAATAAAGGAAAAAGGAGGAATAATGTTATCACGGGAATCACGGTCTTTGTCAGCAACAATGATATAGAAGCCAAAACAACAACTATTTACTCCCGAAGGGGTAGATAGAGGCGTAACTAGTGCTTCCACTTTCCGCCGTGTGTCCTATGATGTGATAGGGGGCGAGCCTATCATCATATCGGGCACAAATTCCAGACTCCAGGCTGATACTGAGTATAAACTTAATATCACTTTGCCCGACCCGGAGATCGAACCCAAGACCTCAACACTGCAGTCGGCAAATACAACTACGCCATCGAGGCAGTTATGGATTTTTTCCTGTCCTGGAAAACATCTTTAAATCTATTGGAAAGATAGGTAATTTCTACTAGACTTTTGTTTTCCATTCTTGATCATGTGGGTAACATGCTTATAATTTTGTATATTTGTTATAATTATTAAAAAAAGCTAGGAATATTCGATTAATAATTAATGTTATAAGCAGCTTATTACATTAAGGAACTCTTGAGTTGTTTTAAAACATGTACCGCTATTAATTCTAGCTTGTGGGGTAAGGGCGAGATGTCTAGAAAACACTTCAACAAAAAGGAATACAATGAAAGCGCAGTATTATACCCAAGTTTCATTTCATAGTAACATTCTTACGATCATTCAGCGTAAGCCAAAAGCAGAATTGTGGCAGCTGATAAAGGCAAAACTGATTCAGTATTTCCTTATTCAACCCTTCCCCCATTGTGGAGATCTACTAAGATTGAGCGAATGAAATATCTTCTCAAAAGAGGTCCGAAAAGGTTTTAGGGTTCTGTTCCCAATTGGTGTAAACTGGGTCTTATATTAACCCTATATTATATGTCTGTTTTAAAACGCTCTATCTTTAAAACTGTTATTAGTAAGGCGTAGACTTATTTACATAATATAGTTATTTATAATAAAAGATATGGAATCGAAAAACACATGGATTTCGTTTTTTTGTTTTGTCATATTACCACTCAATAATAATAATAATATCAGCCCTGTATTATATACTTGCCCACTGCTAAGCACGGGCCTCCTCTACTACTGAGAGGGATTAGGCGTTAGTCCACCACGCTGGCCTAGTGCGGATTGGTAGACTTCACACACCTTCGAAATTCCTATAGAGAACTTCTCGGATGTGCAGGTTTCCTCACGATGTTTTCCTTCACCGTTAAAGCGAACAATAAATTCACAAAGAATACACACATGATTTTAGACAAGTCAGAGGAGTGTGCCCTTGGGATTTTAACCTGCGGACATTCGTCTTGGCAGTCCGTTCCACACCCAACTAGGCTATCGCCGCTTTTTTTACCACTCAATACATACAAGAAATTGAAACTAACGACACAAGTTGGAAATCCAAAAAAAAAATCAAATAAAAAATAACAAGGCAAACGTGAGTTAAGCTTGTACTTCAGAAACGCAGAACATTACTACACTGCTATGGGCTATGTTTGGAACCCTCTGTCCACTTTTGATCCCTCTTGGATTTTTATATGCATGTGACCTTTTGACGGCGAAGGGCGTTTGTTATTGCTGCGAGTCGCATTGCTGCTATTTATTGCTATGTAGGCAGAATATTCAAAACACGCTATAAACTTACCAGGCATTGTTACGGTCAATGGACTTTTAATGGCAAATTGATTACCGAAACGGACCTTACAAATATTCTAATTTAATAAGATTTAGATATCGGTACAAACTCATACAATATTATAATACAAAATATAGCAAGTCTAATCACATGCAAAATGTACAGAAATATTCTAAGAAAAATACTCCTGCATATTTAACCGTTTCAAAAATTCTCATTTAAAAATAAATACTAAATTATTCATGAGAGCACGATGTTTTTATGAATAATGTTGTTATTGTTTAGAAGGAAAATAAGTAAGTATATTATTTATTTACACTTTCTTGTACACCAGAGACATAGATCATTGAACAAGATAATAGAAAAAAGCACAAATGGTCTTATCGCACAAGGCAATCTCTTACAGACAATGAGATGGATATAAGAGAAAACGGAATAATATAATTAAATAATTATATTAAAGTTTATTATATAATAACCAACAATACTAACATCACGCTTAAGTTACGTGACAGGCATTAAATCCAGAATCTAATAATCCTTTTACAACTCTGCTGCACATCTTCAAAAACTGAGGGCGTCAGAGCGCGCTGGTGTAAAACTTGTTAGGGCACTAACCCCGTATATACTATGTAGGGTAGAGTGGTCTGTAGGGTGACAATATGTCGGTATTTTACAAGACATCCCGTTTTTCAATCAGGAATTTTACCGTATCTCTTAATTTGGTGAATTATTATGAGACAATAACGACAATAATAGTGGTGATAGCATAGTCGGTTGTGGAACGGACTGTCGAGACGAATGTCCGCAGGTTAAAATGCCAAGGCACACCTCTAATTTTTCTAAAATGATGTGTGTATTCTTTGTGAATTACGGTGAAGGAAAACATCGTGAGGAAACCTGCATTCCTGAGAAGTTCTCTATAGGAATTTTGAGGGTGTGTGAAGTCTACTAATCCACACAAGGCCAGCGTGGTGGACTAAGGCCTAATCTCTCTCAGTAATAAAGGAGACCCGTGCTCAGCCGTGGGACAGTATATAATACAGGGTTGATAATATTACATATTTATTAATAATACAAGACAGTATGATATATATTTTTAAGATTTTTCAATATATCTCGCGAATACCATACCCCACCAAAAAAAACAAAATTTAACTTTTAAAATAACCTTTATGTCCTTTACTGAGTGCTGTTGCTTTGTAATGTAAAACTTATTTGGTAACCCTACTGCATTATGTTTGCTTTTGACATGATAACAGAATTAACTGAGACGTAGCAGGTGTAGATGACCTGAGCGACTGATGTACGAACATAGTACAATTAGCAGAACTACAAATCCATATTTATGAATGCGAAATTAATTCTGTCTGTTAAGCTTTTGCGGCTGAATCACTGAACCGATTTCGATTAAATTTAGTATGGATTTAGTTTGAGACAGAGGATATACTATTATCCCGTAAAAAACATTGACGCGTGCAAATTATATATATATATATAAAAAAGGATTCCTATTTCCCTTGGTCACGCCATCACGCGTGAACGGCTGGACCGATTTCACTATTTTTTTTGTTGTTTGTTATTGTCAGGAGAAGGTTCTTATGAAAGAAAAAATTCAAAAAATTGCGCGGATAATTAGAAAATTTAAGAAAACTTAACGAAAATATTAATTTTATATAACTGTCAATTGTTTGAAATACCAGACAGCGATTGACAGAATGCGCGCTGCAAATTCATAGTTAAGACGGGACGACGTCTGTCGGGTCAACTAGTCTAATATAATTATAAAAAGACGCCTACGTGACTTGATGATAATGATTTTTTATGTTTACGCGAATGTCTGACATTAAAATTAAAGTATATTTCCGATTTAATCGCGGTTTTAATAATTAGTGGTGATAGATGAACAAAAATGTATGTGAACTAAAGTCACTATCATTGGCAAAGCATGTCAACAATTTATATTAATCTCTTAAAAATTGCGTAATTATAGCCTTTCATTCTATGGTGATGTTTGGACGTAAAATTAATTATCAGATGGTCCATTAGTTCTTTTGGACCTGACATCATTATATGCTTCGAAAATTCGCAAAGAAAAGGTATCGTAATTTCTTAAATCTTTAATAACACTATAAACGAAATTATCATTCTTTTTCATAATTTTGAGTTTTCTGGTTGCCCAAACATCTCTGTGCCTTCACTATTCTTTCCGTAACGCAACCATGAATTCTTTGCGACCGGTAGAGATAACATCAGGTGACCTATTTGCTCGTTGGCTTATGCTATAAAAATACAATCTATTAAATCAGAAACCACAAAGTCGCTGTTACAAGATGATAAATGGAACACGAATTACTTTTCGTTGAGTTGAAATACTGAGTAAAATACACTGCGGCATCGTATTGGTACTAGTGCTGTGACGTAAATAATTCGGATAGGAAATTCTAGATTCGCTCTCAATAGAACTCGTTAGTGAAATAGCGGTTGGCTTAAATATCAAAGATACATATTGTCAAAGTATTTGATGAAATATTATTTGAAGTCGATGAGTTTTGTGTGTGTTGTTTTGTGCTCTCTTTAGCTTATATTGGGCAACGATAGATGATAACTGAATAGTAGTATCGCAATAACAATACATTTGCTGAAATCTGGGTTACAGTCAGTTAGTTTACCATTTACTAGTAATATATGTACCATGTATGTATCTGGACGGCGGGGGGTAAGTGTTTAAAAATCCCTCGGAAATAAAGTTTGCTCAATTAACACCGGCTTGGTTTTAGACTTTTTTGGACTGACATCTTGATATTTTTTTTTTTCAAATTAATTTAAATGTCAATGTACATTTTTGTGTTTTTTAGCCTACTAAGACACCAAAACTTGGCTAACCTATTAGTTTTTGTACTAGAATTATACATAAAGTATATTTGTAAATTGTATAATGTTACTCTTACTGTGTGGATATTGTACATACCTTTAATGGGCATGTGCATCAGAATTGATTATTATATAACTGTGTTATTGGTAATTTATTAATGCATATGTTGGTCATGTGTCATTGAACAAATAAATAATCTTTATCACTTTAAATGGGATATGTTTCGCATGTCATAAATTCCAGAATTATCCCATCTTTCTAAATCTCGCTCCTCCCATCACTTTAAATACCAAGAAAATAAAATACGAATTAGTTCTTCGGCTTCGGTTTTAATCGAATACAACACCTCTGTCAATCCCTAGTAACATCAGATCTGCTAGAGATTAAAGCGTTCACCAAGCTTTGTTCGATTTTTGTTTACACAAAAGTCAAAACTAAAAACAATCTGTTTGTTCTCACCAATTTTATTGTGTTTTTTGATTATGTGTCGGTATTTCTCTTGTTTTTTAAGCCGTCAACTCGACGGGACACCTACCAGTTTATAGAAAACTGTCCGGAGGTAAAGCCACATTTCGCCAACTGCCAAAGTAGCATAGTTATATTTTCCGATTGTCGAGTTGGAATAACGGATTCTATCCCCGAGTCACTTAAAGTACCATTAAGTTTTTTTTTTCATACTGCATGACTAAGTGACCGCACTGCACCCGATGGTAAATGGAGTGGGGTCTAATAGCGGCTGACGAAAGATAATTACCCCTCAGCAGTCGATACAAATATATCGGCCTGTTGGAACCGGATGTACACAGTAGTGTTGCCCAAATGCAAGAACAAGACGAGACTTAGCCAGTCTTGGTCTTGGTCTTGCGCCAATACACCTGATCTTGGTCTTGGTCTTGGTCTTGCGCTCCCAGTCTTGGTCTTGGTCTTGGTCTTGCAGCAAGAGTCTTGCAAGTCTTGCAATTACCTATTAGTCTATTACTATTTATTAAAGTTTACTTTAAATCTTAGAAAAACGTATTAGAATTGGAACATTATGAGCTTGAATTAACATAGCCATAGTAAAGATCAAGCAGATTAATAAATAACTGAAGATTTGATAAGAAATTCGAAAAATCAACTGACCTATATGTCGTTTTCCATGGAAGTAACTGTTTCTTAATAAACATTTATGATTTATAAGCTTACATTTGCTAAAACACGTAAAAAAAACAAATTAATTACAATAACTTGACTGTATTTTAAAGAACAATACTTATCTGTCTAGAAAGAGATTGAACCTTCAACTTATAAGAAATTTAATAAAAGAGTTTTACGATTTATCATTGTATCCCAAAGTAAAAATGAAAAATTATTATTAATATTTCCCAATTGGGACCCGAGTGGGGCCAAAGTGGGAAATCCCAAAGTAAAAATGAAAAATTATTGTTAACATTTCCTAATTGGGGCTTGAGTGGGATTTAAGTGGGAAATCCCAACGTTGAAATAGTAAATTATTGCTAATAGTTCCGCTTGAATAAATCTAACTAAGATAAACGAAAAAACAGAAACAAATATTAAACATTTAACCGCAATATTAGTAATATCATCTAGTTGATTCGATGTACATCAAATAAAGCGACGAATGTAATATTCCCGCTTGGACCAGTGGTAACGTGAACGACTGATGATCAAGAGGACCCGAGTTCGAGCCCAACTGACGACAAGGATGCATTCAACCAATAGTTCACTTTCTAATCGAAATATAAAGTTATAGTACCATCAGAGTCCGTAATTCAAAATTATTTTTGATTTCTTGAAATTTTAGATTTTTATAAATTTAGATTGGGATCTGATGGGGATTTTCCCAATTGGGCCCCATTTGGGATATCCCAATGGGGGCCCATTTGGGATTTCCCAATGGGGGCCCAAGAGGGCTTTGCGTGACATCCCAAAGTGGGCCCCAAGAGGGAAGCCCAAGAGGGGCCCCATTGGTCGCACTTTTAAATTTCTAGTCGGGCTATCCTTACCATTTTATTCCAATCATAATACTACTTGCGTGATCAGTATGATGTATTCATTTTCATTCTAAGCACTCTGAAACTTATTTATTCTTTGGAACACCTGTAGGTACTCTTAAAATTCGAAATTATTTTGCATGAGTATACCTACGCCCTATGGCGGCAATCAAATAGTGTCAAATGTTATGATTTCGGCGTGGCGGCAACGATTGTTTTAGATTTCAAAAGAAGCCGCCGGCGCGTGTATCATAACCATGTACTTCCGAAAAGCGGCAAATTTCTTTGAGAAGTAAGTACAAAACCTTTGATGCCGCATTATCAAAGTGCCGATGGTTAAAACATAGCTATGCATGCACTCAGTTTGATTTTAATAGATATTTTTTATTCGCTATGTTTATGGTATTAGTCGTAATGCGCATAGGTCCAGTTTTTCATATTCTTTGATACAGTTTTTGCGTCTCATAGAATTCCTAAGCGTACCTACCTATACACCGAACTGTTACACCTAACTACTCAGTGAAATAGCGCTAAGTCCTAGCTGCAAGACGCAAGAGTCTTGCAGGCTATGTCTTGTTCTTGCTCAAGTCTTGCACGGTCAGTCTTGGTCTTGGTCTTGCTAAAAATACGCGGTCTTGTTCTTGGTCTTGGTCTTGCAAAAACGCAAGAACAAGACCAAGACTGCAAGACCAAGACTGAATTTGGGCAACACTAGTACACAGGCTGATCCCGGAACGCGATGCACTTACGTGGGGCATTATGGCGGGTTTTAACACATTGTGTACAATGGTTGCTATCCGGGCGGATATAAAATACTCTAAAGGTAAAAGTCTTCATCATATTGCGGAGAACCCAACAGAGCTGATGAAGTAGATATAACACTAAAAGCAACTCCTAAATATTACCTACACAAAATTACACATCATAGCCGTAATTTAGTACAGTTATTTTGAGAGATGAAAATACATCGGCCTATGTTACAGAAAATTATAACAACTATTTTAAGATCGAAAGGGAAGCTTGTACTCGAAGCGCGTTCACGAATTGATTCGAAATAGATGTTACGTCAGTATAGCAGTAGTTATCTATTGTTATACTATATACTTTAACTCATGGGTGGTAATGACAAGACGAGCTTGCCATTCGCCTGATGGTAAGCGATACGATCGTCCATTAACAATAGAAACACCATCCAACACCTTGAATTACAAAGTATTGTTCGGTATTCCACTGCGCTCGCCTGAGACATGAGATGGTAAGTCTTATTATGGCCAGTAGTTACACTGGCTACAGTGTCCTCCAAACGGGAACATAACATTGACTACACGCAGCTGCTATGCGGCAGAAATAAACATTGTGGTGGTACCTACCCAGGCGGAATCTCACATATGGGAGACCTACCACCAGTATCATATTATTGAATAAGCCTGTCCAGGAATTCACTTTTGTCTTGAACTGAATATCCATGGTAAACTATTTCACGGTTAAATCGCGTAAATTTACAGTAATTATTATTCATTTCACTACAGCTACCTTATTTTTAAGTTCATGAGATTGTTTTTAAGGTCAACAACACTTCTAAAAAAATCAATACGAAGCTACAGCCTCAAGTCCTTTGTCTAAAGGCCTTTTTACAAAATAAATAAGTCATAATAAAATATTTATTCGTTACTCGGGGACAGTGTGGCTTATTATAATACCGAAGTAAAAAAAATAGAATATTTTCGGATTGTCCTAACCAAACAATTGCCTTAAGATACAGAATTGATCTCTTGTGGACCACAGACTTTGAAATGAACAGTGGAGCATTCAACAATAAATATAAATCACACTCTCCAATAATACCGCCTTTAAAAAACACTAAAAACCAAAAAATAATTTAAAATTACCTATATAAACATTTCTTTCGCATATTTGTTCATTATCTAGCTTTACGAATTTTAATTAGTCACCAACTTCAAAATTGCTACCTGGTGTAGTGTATGGATATATTTATAATTATTTCCGTCTGTCGTTTCGAACTATACACAACACAAAACCGCGGGTAGATAGAACATTGTGTTGTTGAGTGGTGCAGAGTGAAGACGTTGTGCGTAGCGAACGAGCCGATAAATTGTAATATGTTACAAGATAATAGTGGCAATTACACCCGGTATATAGGTAATGTTAAATTATTTTTTGGTTATTAATGGTGTTATAATTTTATGATAAAATATTTTTTTATCGTTCATATTGTACTTTAATCTCGAATAATCTTTATCTCATGATTGCAAAATCAAACCTCAATCTCCAACTTGATAAATTACAAATATAAAGACGTTTTTACCTTCTACCCTCTTAGTGCACTCCGCTAAGAAGATTAACGGCCACAATAGCTTGTAAGTGGCAGGCTCACGACCTACAACTACGGCGAATTAATAGTACTATAGATGCTTGAATCTTACTCGGATTTAATAGTATTAGTTTGAGATTTGTTTTTATACGTGCATGCCAAAGTGACCCTACCGGACCTGATGGTAAGGTGAGTTTGGTCGTATGGAAAGTCGACTGACGAGAGATGATTAACCCTCGACAGTTGATACAATTTTGACGGCCTGTTGGAACCGGATATAAACAGGTTGGTCACGGAAGGTGACACACTTACGTGAGCTACTATGGCGGGTTTTAACACACTGTGTACGTTGGTCGCTATCCGGACGGATATAAAATATATCCTTCCACTAATGAATGAGTAAGTATTATCTATATTTGCTTTTTATCTAATTTACATAATAATTGGCAGGTAACTTATATTTGAGCATTGTAAAACATAAAATTTAACTATGATACTAAGATTTTATAATTAATACAAACTATTATAACAAATAGTTATTTGTAGGGCGACGGCGCCACGACGCCTTTTTTTAAACTTTCTACCTTTCTAACCTAACCTAACCTAACCTATCAACGGGTTTATCGTTAGGCTATGTTATTCCCACACATTTTTCGTTTTTCATTAACGTAAACCACTTTAGAAAGGAGTCTTGGCTTCGGCCCCCGATCTAACACCAAGATAAAAATACCTAGTTACCGAGGATGAGAGATTGCCCGTCCTTTTACAAGTTTAAATCCGCCGAGCTTTTAATATGGAAAAAATCAAAAGGAATTTAGCAGCCCGTTCTAGATATCAGAAGTAATTACTTTACTCGCTTCCAACCATTGCACGAACCTTGGGTAAAAAGACATAATTATTTAGAAACATCTAAAAATCGATATGTCGAATCGAAACTTGTACTATTACCGTCCATTCACACGTACCACAACCACAAAACATCGCAGCGACAAAACGTGGTCGATCGGTGGCGTTGTGGCCAATATCGCCTACACGGTTGAATTCGGAGACAAAATATGCTCCGTGTTATTTTTTTTTTTTTTTTTACTGCAAAATGACCCTACTACACCTAATAGTAAGTGGAGATATTGGACCCTTCCAATAAAATATCGACTGACGAGAGATGATTAACCCTCGACAGTCGATACAATTATGCCGGCCTGTTGGAACCGGGTACACAGGCTGATCCCAGAATGTGACACTCTTACGTGGACCACTATAGCGCGTTTAATACCTTGTCTACGGTGGTCGCTATCTGGGCGGATATAAAATATATTTTATCACCAGCAATGAATGGAACTATTCCTTTTTCATAGAAATTATATTGTAGATTTGGATCACATCACGATCATAATGCAACCACTGCTAGAACACGTTTTGTCGCTACGATGTGGTGTGTCGTGGTACATGTGAACGGACCCTTAGATATTAAAAATTGACCTTTGCTCAAAACCTCTTCCTGGTGACATTGAAGTTATTTACCCGTAATAAAGCCCCCAATATTCAATTCTCTGATATAAAATCGTACTAAATTTAGAAATGCATACAAAAGTTTATGCGTTTACAACCTCTTAACATTATTATTATTATATATTTTTCATATTATTCAAATCAATTATTTGTGCACGTCATGACAAGCAAAGAAAAGAAAAGTATATTATAGTGTATAAGATTGACAATCAAATATAATTCACTAAAAAAGAACTTTAGTACACTCCTTCACGAGATACCGACGATTACGATTTGTATAAAAATAAGGCAAATGTACGAAGCTGTATCAGACTATTCTTGTTCGAGAAAATAATCTTCTTTATATTCTGAATAATAAGAGCTTATTACTTCGATAGAGTAATGTCCTTTTGGCTTCGGAAGGGCGGGCTTCATCAATATTAACATCTTTTTTACATCATACTTAGATACATCGCCTTTAAACGTTGTGTAAGAGTCAAGAATATATTAGTTAGTCAGTGTTTTGCTTTATAGTTGAGAAGTTTGGTGTCAGAGAAGCGAGACAAATTGATTGACTGATGTATACAAAGACGATGGTATAAAAATCTACGTTCGAACATATGCCTTTCGATTTCGCCCTTAGAATGAGACAAAAAATGCGACTCGTAAGTCGCTGTCTTTTAAATTGGATGTTTGTGATTGGTCGAAAGATCAATGCGTCAGTCACGTGTTAGTCTCTCGACCAATCAAAATAAAATGACACGGAGTGACGTTTTTATGCCATTCTAAGACCAGTGGTGTTGTCTCTGCATGAGCGGTCACCATTAAACGAAAGTAAATTTACTATAATTCAATTCTTCGTCTTGATGCATTTGATGTTGTAAAAATAAATAACAAACCAGATACTCTTAACGTGTGTGTACTTAAATAATAAATAAACCTCGTTTTATTGTATTTCTCGCTAATGTAACACTGACGTCACGGCCTAAAACCTTGATCCGAATCTACCATTGTCCTAATTCACACAAACATTTTTCTCCTTAGTAAGAGTGTTAAAACATCAAGCTTAAGGCGATACCTCAAGGTCCATTTTCATACATTTTGTTTCGGCTTTAATCTGGGTAACTAAACAGTATTGGCAAGTAAAGAATTTAAATTCACGTCTAGTTAGTGATTAGTTCTCGCAGTTGAAAGAAAAACGTAAAAATAATTAATAATCATGGATATTTCTGCCTTTAAAATTTCGTCATATTAAATTTTAAAGGCCGAAATATCCATGATTATTAATTTTAACTGCGAAATAAAAAATTAAAAATACAATTAAGATTAAAAAATAGATATCGCATCATTGTTTTATTAGGAACGTATTCTCTGAATTTTAGAGTAAGGTCAAATTCAAATTCAAAGTTTATTGCACGCCAATCATTTTTTAAAAAGAACTTACATTTGAATACAAGTTATAAAATCGTGGACCGTGTCGGGAAAATTTTTAAGAGAGGGAGAAGCTATATAATAAGGTACTTAATATTTATCCTATTAGGTTTGTACGATCTTTGGTACACTTTGTACGTATATACTGACCCCCTTATTCATAGACGTTATTTATCTAATGACGGAGCATTGCTGTGCTAACAAGTCTGTTTCTCAGGTTTGTTTAACTGACAGCCAACTAGATTCAAGTTGTACCTCAATATTAGCAAATCACAACGGCAATTACAAACAGAGTTGTTATCACAGCAAAGATAAAGCTTAGATAAATAACGTCTATGAATAAGGGGGTGATTGTTTAATGTTGTCATCAAGCACTATATAACAGTTGGTAGATATTGTAGTTAACGATAGTATTGGGTATAATGAGACTGTCATAATATGCAATACTATTACTAAATACAAATTATGTAATTTAAAGTTTTGGTTGCTGCTAAAATTGTTGACGGCTTGTTAGTGACGCGTTTTTTGGACATTTTATTGTATAAAAAAACGTAGACCCAAAAATATGCTAACTTTCATAAACTATTCAGTACAACTTTGCAGTTGGTTGTAAAATATCCGTTCAAACGAACTGTTAACTAAAATTTCGCCACCCTCAAAGCTATGTAAAACAAAAATCCTCAGATATACTAAATTTATTCCAAACGGAGACACTCCAAGGGAAATTAGGTTGGCAGGCATCCGCCTGTGTCGATAGCAGCGGTGCTCCTAAATAATATTCCAGTAAGAAAGAATTTAAATTGCCGCCATTAGACACGCCATTTTTAAAAACGACGGCATTCACTGTATTCATTACGAACAGATTTTCAACTTGATTAAACATGTTTGGGTTATTGAAATGAAAATAGATGGTGAGATTTAGAATATTATACTCTTTATAAGAAATATATAAAGAGTAATTAATTAGATGTCATTGTTGTTTTTATATTAGATTTTTTTGTCCAGCCAATAACGTTCTTAACGATTTTTCTAAAAAGTTTTTTTTAAATATATATATATATATATCAATAATTTAAATTTAAAGGGGCCATAGCCTATTTTGTTGTAGAACGGACTGCCGAGACGAATGTCCGCACATTCCAATTCTAAAGGCACACACCTCTGACTTTTCTAAAATCATGTGTGTATTATTTGTGGATTATCGCTTGCTTTAACGGTGAAGGAAAACATCGTGAGGAAACCTGCATACCTGAGAAGTTCTCTATAGGAATTTTGAGGTGTGTGAAGTCTGCCAATCCGCACTAGGCCAGTGTAGTGCACTAAGGCCAACCGCTCTGAATAGTAGAGGAGGCCCATCCCCAGAAGTGGGATAGTATATAATACAGGGCTGCTATTATTATTATATCGATAATAATAAAGATTAACGCAATTATACAGCGGTAATCCAGGTGAAGGTTATACACAAAAATCCTAACTTCTCTTTATATTTCTCCCCCTATCTATTGCTTTAAAGTATTATATTTAGTACCTAAAAAACCCAATACATGTAGAGCTAAGAATACAAACTTGCCGATGTCCAGTTAACGGGTACTTTCAAAAGAAATCCAATATAAGTTATCACATTTACAAGAAAGTAAATGTTATCACGCGTAAAACTAGTTTCAACTTCGAAGATCGGATTTGAAAGAATTACACCTGAAAATAACGCATCAACATAGTCCCGATGTTATTTAAGTTTATTCATTTAGGTGCGATTTGTCAAGCATCTGAAAAAAGTTATACAAACACACCCACACACGCACACACGCACGCAGACAGGCACGCACGCACGCACCCTTTTTCACCATGTGTGTTCCGTCCCGTGATGTGATGTAGGCAAGTCTCGATAGACTGGAGTCCTGGAGTTTAAAATTTGTGTCCGATATGGCATCGCCATATCGGACACAAATTTTAAACTCCAGGACTAGTACTGAGTAGAGGTCTGGAATTTGTTCCCGATATGGCGATAGGCTCACCTCCTACATTATGGGACGAAATATACCCAGCGAAAAGTATTGGTTGCACCTCTGCATACTCCGTCGTGGATGATAGGCGTGAATGTGTGTGTGTGTGAATAAAGAAGTCAAGTTGACACTGTGAGCTCATTCTGCGTAGATCAGACCACCAACAGCTAAAAAAAATAAAAAAGTTGTGTAATTGTAAAATGTAGGTAGATATTGTAACTCTGACTTTGCGGATGAACAATACCTCAGTCCCCCCCGTGACCATGAAGGCTGCAAAGTCTTTGAAACGTCGGGAGAAAAGTAAAATATTAAAACGGCGATAAAATCCGTAAAATAGTTTAATTTAAATGTCTAACATTTGCATAAACATAAGAGATCATTAAGAAGTCAAGTTCTTAATTTTTTGGTATTGTATATTATCCCAATAATAAATTTTATCTGATTGAAAAATAGGCTTTAAAATTGGTAGAATAGAGTACATTAATTTATAAGTGGCCGTAAAATCCCTCCACAAGCTGTCACCCGCCAACAGACGCTAATTATAAAATGATTAATCATGTTATCTTTATCGGTAATTTAACGTATTTATAGACGACCGAACCTAATAATTAGAAATAATTACGGCAAGGACAGATTTTTATATCAGCCTGTTAATTGACACTTCTTGTTTATCAGTTAAAATTTAATGTACCATTACATTTAAAATATATTTAATTTGCTCGCGGTTTCGCCCAACTGAAAGGAGTTTTCCGGGACAAAAGTCCTGCTATATACTTTCCCGGGATAGAAAGTGGCCTGTAACCTTCCCAGGGTACTAAACTATCTCCATATCAAATTTCATAAAAATCCGTTTAGTAGTATTTGAGAAAATCGATAACATACAGACAGACAGAAAAGTGGACTTTGTTATATAATATGTATAGATAAGTCTAAAATTTTATATACTTCTACTAAGTATCTACTCTTCAGTACTTTGTATTAGTCTCAGTCTAATAGTTTGAGCCGTTTCTGAAAAGGGTCCTGTGGGACGGATCAACAAAGTGATCCTATAAAAATTCTACGCATCTAAAGTCAGAGAAGAAAATACGCTCTACTTGGACATAAAAACTTTATAAAATTCTTCAAATAGCTTTAATATCGTTCAGACATTTGAAAATCTAGAAAAATCGTCCCTCGAAATCGTAGTGTGATTTTGCTGAAGTTTGACATCCAATTTCGCAAATACGATAATGGCTGAGTCGTAAAAACTGGATTATCAAACAGGTCTAGCCTCACATATGCTGGTGAAATGCTACCTAATGTAAAATGACTTTTTATGTTTACGCGAATTTTAGACAATGAACTATTTTGCTGATTCTATCGCGGTTTTATATTACAATTTTCTCCCGACGTTTCGAAGATACGCCTTCGTGGTCTCGGGACGAACTAAGGTGTTAGTCATCCGAAACGTCATTTAAATTACCTTCACTTTACAATTATAGAATTATGTTTTTTTTAAATTTAGCTATTGTCGGTCCCATTTACGCAAAATGAGCTCCCAGTGTCTTGAAGTCTGGCAGGCGATCTTTTCAGTCTGCATAGTTCTGTTTCAATGGTACCTAATGTATTGGAAACTTATTGTATTTTCTCGTCTCTTAAAAGTCCATTAGCGGCATTAAAAATTCTCTGAATTTTTTCATCAAAAGTAGCCGATAAGTGACTCTATTTGATTATGCTTGCAACTCTCACCCACATTATTCTAGCTGTGTATGCATTTCTAACAAAGTTCAACGTATTCGAAAAATAATCCAGAATATGTGCGTGCTGAGTTTCATACAAATTTATTCATTATTTTCTGCATACAAAAGTCTCCGAGGAAGCACGACAAGTATGCCAGAATCGTGCAAAGTGGCAATCGATAGTCTCTGCCTACTCCTATGGGATAGAAGCGTGATACTATGTCTGTAAGTATGTAAAAGTCTCCAACATTCGCTTTTACAATTAAAATAAACTTAACTAAGTTAGCAAGCAAAAATAAACAATAACGTACAGTTAAATGTAATCAAACGCATGTAGATTGGGTTGATAGCCCCGCACATGGAACCCGGAGAGACTTATAGAGCCAATCCAGCGGGGATTATTCTAATACAACCAATCTACTGGCGATATAAACTGTAATGAATCATGCGGTGCGTTGTCGATAACGTTAATGGATCAAGATAGTGTTAAGGTCACTTGCATTGATGACGTCATTAAAACTTTAATGACGTGTAATCCATCTATCGGTTTGCTTACATAATCTAGAGTAAAAAATAACTAATCCAAACAAGTGGTTTGTAAAAGCTAGTATTGCATAAACTGCAAATATTCATCAAAAATATCCCTCTGATCACTTGATTCCAATTACATTCTCGGTATCTATAAAAATACTTCTTTAGGAATTTAAGTAAATTAAATTTAAATTAATGACCCAATTTGATTTGAAGTCGATCAAAGTTTCACACGTTACAATTACTAATAATTGTGCGTCATGATTTATGTTATCATATTGCAACTAATTAGTGGAAGATTATGTGATTAACTATGAAATTAAACTATTTCGCTTTATTAGTGCAGTGACAGCGTATTTGAGCTGCGAACCGTAGAATTCTGGGTTGGATTATCTGGTAGAGTAAATATGAATTGGTGCCTTGTTCGTTGAAAAAACCTACATACGCCAAGTTGCCCGAGATATGTCACGAAAAAGGCAACACTCTGGCCCTCGTGCTTTGAAAGACTCAAAGAAAAACATTACGCTCCATGGGTTATCAGGAAAAAAGCCAGGCTAAGGTCTCCTGCTAGAGTTTCGAATCAGTGAGTGTATCGTCATTGGTACTTTCAATTCTGGACAAAAAACACATATAGACATCACGCAATTATCCCCGAAGGGTATGCAGAGGCGCAATCAGGGCACCCACTTTTCGCCAAGAGTGTTCCGTCCTATGATTTGATAGAGGGTGAGTCTATCATGTTGGGTACAAATTTCAGACTCCGGGCTGATACAGAGCAAACTGCAACTCTGGCGAGTTTTTCAAATTCCCATTCCCGTGATATTCCCGACCTAATCATACCCAGAATCGGACAGAGCACAACAAATACGCTTCCATTGTACTAAAAGACACACAACTTCAATTACGAATGGCAATTGAAATCCACACTGACCTATCCAAACAATAGTTTAAATCGATTTTAAAGTAAACAATTAACAATAGTGCTCCTTTTACTCGAACCTTCGGAAGAGTAAAATAAACATCGATGTAATCTTTATAGAAGGAATAGCAGTACATACTACTATATACATTGTACGTATACACGTTTTCTGTTTATGTAAATGAACAACGGCCTTGGTTAATGCGAGGTTTGGGGAGGCAAATCTATGCATTTTGTTTCCAGATTCCTGAAGAAGTAATGTTATTTCTTTGTACCCATTGCAAGAGCGGGGCTTTGGGCGGTCGCCTCGTGCGCCACCCCCACAGGGCGCCGCTGCAAATAAATAATGAAACTATCAACCTTCTCGCATGATTCTAAATGACCAAAAATTAATAACACTATAATACATAAAAGTATTAGGTGGAACTGCAGGCTTCACAGCGCTCGTCATCTTGGGACAGATATTCTAATGTCCAGTAATATGGCTATCACGACACAAATCGGAGTTCAACTTGTTATGAGGACCATATAATATAGGGCCTTAGACCTTTAGATCCTAATAAGATAGACAATTATATCAAAAAACCTATACATATATTCTAGATTATCTGGGCCTTCAATCACATGTCCCAAGTATCGCAGAATTTCATGTGGGTTTTCCAAAAAAAAAAATGCTGAGGATACCTGGTCGGGCAGACTAATATTAGGTTCTGATCAGCTAATACTGGATACAAATTTCAGATCATAGGCTAATAATGCCTATGATCTGAAATTTGTACCCAATATGGCGACTGATTCGTCGCCTATCACATCATGAGACGAAACGCACGTGGTGAAAAGTGGGTGCTTCTGGTTGCATCTTGACTTTTCTTTCGAGGATAAAGACGGCAAAGCCACAAAGAAATACTATAAGAGCTAGCAAAGACCAATCTAATTATAATTTGACACTATCGATCCATTTTGATAGGAAAACGCCAACCACATTAGAAGGATTATCCTTATAAGCCGATGTTAACAGCTTAATTATTTCATCCCAGCTGAGTTAGACGGGAGATGAAACACTAATTTAATTTATGGCTGTAACTACTATGCCTTGTTTACTTGGCGTAATATTTTAATAATGATTTCTCGTGTTTACACGAATGTGGAATCTGAGAAGAAATACTTTGCCTAAGACCTGCAACATGTCAAGCAACTACGAGACAACTAGCTCCAAATACCAATTAAAAATCGCTATAAATTCCGAAAACTAGATTTATTTCAGCGTAATATTATTATTATTCTTAACTATCAAGAAAGGAGTTTGAATTTTTTTCGAGTTTAAAGAAAAGAGAAGAAAATTTGATTCATTTCCTTGTCAAGAAAGAGAGTTTAAAGTGGTAGAAAACGCTGTAGACATATTAATTGTTGACAGGATCAATAAGCCGGCTCAATCAGTGTAGTACAATGGAATATACAGTCACAAACGAAGCTGAACAAATAAAACTTTAAACTTTTGTGTCCTTATCAACAATTGTTTTTCTCCACTAAAATAAATCTAATGGTTTACTTTATTTTAGATAAAGAAAAAATAGTTTTGTAATTCAAAATTTGTAGTTTTTAATTTTTGAAGGGACTTTTATGGCTGATTAAATGGTAAGACAGGAGCCTTACAAATATGTACCGTATCTAATTGCGAGTGAGATTCCCGGTGATCCAAACATTAACTTCCTTCCTTAATCTTTCTGACTCTCCTTAAGGCTTCTGTACTCGTTCGTCGACATAAGGTATAAAACAGGAAGCTGGTCGACCATTGGTAAAAGGTAACTTTCCCGTTGGCATGTTTAATTATCGAACTGTAATTTATAATTTATATCTAGATGCATGCTAGACAGTCCTGGAATGCCCACCTTCTGGCATACGCGTCAAAGCATAACCCGACAACGTTCAACGCACAAACATGATGTACGTTTGTGTACATAATAATGACGTCAAACCTGATTGCTTATCAAAAGCACGCCTACCAAAAATGTGATTTCGTTGTCGGTATTTAATTACATCTATCTTCACGCTATTACGTAAGGGAAGCGATATTAATGCTCATTAATTTTAGCGAATATCCGTGATCTCTTTTCTGAAACATGTAGCGATATCTTTATGAATAGTGGTAGGCATATTTTTATCCTATACTAGCTGTGCCTGCGGTTTCGCCTGCGTGGAAATCAGTGTATCACAAAGCTTTTCTCGCGTAAATCCTGACCCACGAGATTTTTTACAACCACGCGACGTCTTCAACAGTAATCGTTATATTTCAGTCAATTTACATAAAACCGTAATGTACTATTAACGTAAACCATCCACAAGAATTGTACTATCTTTAAGTAAAGACCTTACAAAAATCCATTCAGTAGATTTTGAGAAAATCGATCACACACAGAAAGACAGCTTTTGGGGTCTTTGTTTTATAATATGTATAGACTAAGGGATAGTGGGATAAGAAAAGGCGGTAATATACGATCCCTGTCGTCTGATAAGTCCTATAAGAGTTATTCCGGAATCAGAGATTTTTTACCCAACTATTTGGAGTTCAAAAATGTCGAAACTTCTAAACCGATTTTGACAGCTTTATTAGCAGTGAGAATCCATGTCAAATACTCATTTAGGCTGTATTTTTCTGATAAATGGTACATTATCACGCAAAGAGCGCGAGTAAAAGCTTCCATTAAAATAAATCATGAATAAACAAAATATTAAAAGATGTATATAAATGCTTCCTTAGCGTTGTTTCATCAAAGAACCTCATATCGTTATTCATTTCACTCGACATTTTCCAAAAGTGAATCAGCATTTAATTTTACCCACACTCGAGCCAAAAAGGTTTTCCTTGATAATAAATTTTGGTCGTACTTGGCTTAATAGAATAAGTTATAATTTATATGAAAAAATGTTTAAATTAATAATTCGTTTCGCTGAATAAGGGACTGGTAGAATGCGAGATTACAACTCTATGGTCATGGTATTTGTTAAAACGATTACAAGTGAGGGTCTTAAGGACAATTATAGCCTGGCTGAATGAAGACATGAACATACGTTCATAGTATCACGCCTCTATCTCATATGGGTAGGCAGAGACTATGGATAACCACTTGCAAGATTCTGACATACTTCACGCGCTTCCTCGACCTTCCTTAATCTTTTCTTGCATTCCCGCCGGTTCCGGGTACTTTTGACCTGACCTTTACTAAGAGAAAGACCTCAAACGACTAATATTATTTATCCATACAATTATAATTGTGTCGACTGCCGAAGGGTCTTCTCTCGTCAGTCGACATTGTATTGGATCTTTACTTACCATCAGGTGCAGTGAGTTCCCTTTGCCACGATTGTATAAAAACTGTATTGAACTTCATCACATGAATAGCTTATCTCAAAACTGGTAATTAACCCTTATTGAAATATTCGCTTTTGACTAAAACCACTAACAATGTCAGTTTCAATATTTGTACGCAAAGAATTTATTTATTTTTGCTAAGTATCGTAATTTTAGAATAGGGTGTTTCCTTCTAACTCTCTATCTTTTTACAGTCAACTAGACTTAATGAGTCTGTTCCTAAAGGTTATTAAGTTACCAACATTATAAAACTAAAGTCATTTCCACCAGTCACAAAACCTTGAAACTTACTTGCATAAGTAACTTGCATAAAGATTAATCCAAATTTAGTTAACCTTGCAATGCAGTTAGCTACTTCCAGCATAATTTCATATTAAAGTTAGAAACAAATGACCATTGGAGCAGCAGTTTTGGTAATTAACTACGCGGATTAAACGAGATAAATGAACCAGTTAGGGTTTATTGTAGATGAGAAATTTGGATTAAAATTAATTGCAGTTTCTTGGAGTGTTCAAATTGAATTCTGTTAATGAACAATGATTATCAATTTTGAAAAGTCTTTATGCTTTGGTGTTGTGTGCTTTACGAATACCGCGCTGAGATCTCAAGTTTGAATTTCTACGCCTCTGCTTACCCCAACAGAAATAAAGAAAGAAATATAAAAAACAAAATAAACAATGAAATAAGAACGAAATTAAAACTACATTAATACAAGAGAAATCAAAAAATTAAAAGAAACAAACCGAAACCAAAATGGATCCCGATCAGCTTGATGCTACAGCGTCAACTGAAGTGCTGATTTTCAACTGAACCCAATACAATATAAGGCGTGAGGGCACACGTATGTGGAAAGTCTATCAACCGATTTCAATACACGATCCTCTTAACTTCTGATTAACAGTGAAAATGGTCCAGTAAGAATAAATTTTGACATGATATTGGTAAGGAATAGGCGATGTTTAACTTCGGATAAGTCAGAAATTAAAATAGACTTTATTTATATTCTAAAATTTAAACGAAGCTCTTGAAATACCAAGTTATGTAGAAACGTGTGTGTTAATATTTCCGTAAAAATTTTACCATATTTTATTAAGAGTTGAGATATTTTTATACTTTAATGTTTTGAGATGACGGTAGCAAATGTCCTGAAAAATAATGCGTTCAAGTTGCTTTTGCCTTGTTTGTCTCGTCATTACGTAGTAAAATACAAATAATAGTCCTTTTTATACTACACGCAAAGTTAATTTACCATCCAAAATATCCGTAAAAGGCACAAAAACTTACGATAACTCAGCGATTTTATTAAAATTTTAACTTGTCATATAGGATTGCAGTGAAAAAGAGAAAATTCTTTTACTCCGAAAACATTTTGTGCTGATTCATGTTAATGTTGGATTTTAATTTCGCCATGCTTGGACCCTTTTGGGTTCCATGGAATTATTTATCCGAACGCATTGGGTTTACAAGAAACGCTTACGTGTTGTTAAAGGCTTTATGTAGACTTTCTAGTAATTATTTAAGCACTTCGTAGATTAAGATGGAGAGAATGGAACGAATTGCGAGCTCCAGGTCGTGATTTTATCCCATTATAAGAGCTTAATCAGTATAACAGTTTATGCTGTGCGCTTGGCAGTTTTATTTACTATCATATTTTTGTCGTAAGTTTATTTTTTATACGTTGAAGAGGGCCATACCTAACTTTATATGACACAGAAATTTAATGCGATTTTCTTCCAAAAACTGCTGAATCGCTGATGAGAAAGATGCCTATAATCAGTTTCTGTTATGAAAATTGTAGGCGATTAAGTGGGAAATAAATTGACTTCTAAATATCTAACAGTACAACGGTTTTCTGCAAGACCCATCCCTGTTAGAGGCAAAATGGCCCACAGCGTATCTCTTGAAACTTAGTTAATACATAATTTAGAAGCAAAATGTCGGTACATGGCAGTTTACAGAATAAAGCGGTATTTCACCTAAACAATGCTTCAAATGTTGGTATTATCTTTGCCTCAGTGAACTTATATTACGTCAGTATAATGTGTTATAACCTAACACTTGTCAGAACATTTAGACTACTAAAGAATTACAAAATTTACGTTACACAATATAATGTTGAAATAAAACTAGTTACGGATTTTATTGCGGCTATTTATATTATTATTTTCTCCCGACGTTTCGAAGACTGCAGTTTTCATGGTCACGGGGCGGATTGAAGTGTTGGTCATCTGTAAGTTCAAGTTACAATATCTACCTTCATTTTACAATTATACAATATAATGTGTATATTACGGTATTTCAGAGCTGAGGTCTCGGGTTCTATCCCCGGGTTGGTCAAAGTAATATTGGATTTTTGATCTCAATATCAGCCCGGAGCCTGGAATTTCTACCGAATATGGCGATAGGTTCACCCCCTATCCCATCATGGGATGGAATACATACGGTGGTGTAATATAATTATTTTGATAGGTGGGTAGATGTTTTCTGTCTTAGTAATAAGTGTCGTATGCGTTTATTTTAATTAAAAATTGCTATATCAAGTGTATTTAAATCATTGTACAACTATGGCAGTCGTATACAAGCTTATTAGTAAGCCTTTGTTTATATTATTGTAACTGGCTTGCGGATTAAATCGTTTAAAAATAGAATAAAAACTATAATAATGAGAAGAAATGTCCTCTTGGACATGCTAGCCAATTAAGGTGAAAATACTTTGATAACCAAATAAACATCCTTTTTCCGATCCGAGCGTGTTTCTTGAGAAATTACATAAAGTGTTCAAAGAAAACAGGCCTTTGTAAATTCCACATTATTCAAACGTATAGAAGTAGAAAAATGACCCGATTATTTGAAAAATATTTCTATCTAATTAGGTCTTTGTTCTGTTTTGGCACTGTGTTATATATTTTTCTAGGTGCCACAAGGACGTATGAAAGTGTTATGAATATTGACTATGAATCAAGTATACATGTATACTTAATTGCATATGTAAACAAACTGATGTCTTGTTTTAAGTTTACATAAGATTCCTCAATATTAATAAAGGGGCGATTTAGGATAATGGAATTATAAATAGGACAATGGAAATAAAATATAGATTAAATCCCTTCATATTATATTATGTAAAAGACGTGTAAAGTAAAATATAAATAATGTAATGCGTAAAAGATTTATCCATATTTTTAAATAAGTTATATTACTTTACTAGTACAAAATCGTTTTTCCTTATTTTCTTGTTAGGAGACACTGCTGGCTTACATTAAAATGTTATATTATGTTCTATTTTTTGCACAAATTGAAAAATTTATATCACATGTCTTTTAAGTAAAAATTTCCAATAATCCAGAAGGATACATAAACGTATCTATTTTCTATTAATTTTTTTTCCGAAACAACAATTTTTTGACTGCCTCGGTGGCGTAGTTGTATTGCATGTCCGGTACAATGGCGCTCTGAGGTCCTGGATTCGAATCCCGGGTCGGGCGAAGTGATATTTGGGTTTTTCTGCTCAGTATCAGCCCGGAGTCTGGAATTTGTGCCCGATATGGCGATAGGCTCGCCCCCTATCACATCATGGGACGGAACATACTTGGCGAAAAGGGGGTGCCCTAGTTGCGCCTCTGCATACCCCTTCGGGGATGATGTTATGTATACGTACAATTTTAAACCTATTTTTTTCAACACAAGTAATAATAAACAAAGACGTTATAAGCCAGCGATATATCAAAAAGTACGTGAAATAAAAATTCTTTGTTTTAACCCAATAAAAATCTTAAGGATTTCAAAAGGCTAATGCTGACGTAGGTCTGATCTTAGGATAACAAAGCTGGATCCTCAACCAAGGTTATTTGTTACTACATGAGCTCACACGTAACTTTGAAATGGGAGGTAGGCAGATGTTTTACGTCACGGTTTTTTTACCTCAATAACGTCACGCTAGATAAAATATTTTTTTTCTATGAGTTAAATTAGGTTAAAGATTCGATAGATTTATTACATGGTGTGTAATTAATTAACAGAGGCATCATTATAAATGTAATACTTTCGATTTTACATCGTTACATATTAATTTTATACCACAATGAAAATAACCTAAAGTATTACCTAAGAGGTTAAAAAACAGTCATGAAAGTAAGGTACAAATACAACTACAATGAAAATAACCTAAAGCATTAAAAGGATAAAAAAAATACGAAAGTAAGGTACAATTACAAAACATTTTGCAGCGAGTATCGGCTATGCGCTAAATATAACCTCACTTATTTCAGATTATAATGAAAATAAAACTATTACACAGATTTTATTGCGGTTTTCTTTATATGATAATTTTCTCCCGACGTTTCGGAGGCTGCAGTTTTTGTGGTCACGAGGACTGATGTGTAGGTCATAAAAAAATGCTGTTGACGGTCCGATCAACGCAGAATAAGCTCAGTGTATTGAAGTTTACAGTGACTTGTATAATTGTAAATTGTAGGTAGATATTGCAACTGACTTTTCAGAGGACCAACACCTCAGTCCGCCCCGTGACCATGAAGACTGCAAAGTCTTCGAAATGTCGGGAAAAAAGAAAATAGGAAGAAGAAAATTATAATTTAAAAAACCGCAATAAAATTCGCAAAATAGTTTTATTTCAAAGTCTAACATTCGCGTAAACATAAGAAATCATTATTAGAACTATAATTTCGGCACGAGTAATTCCTTCATGACTTTCATTTCCAGTCGAGGTCGAGAGTTAGTTTAATTTTAACCTTAAATAACCAACAAATCGGTCAAGAAACGCATTTATAAACTGATTCATTAGTTTTCATTAGGAAAAAAAATGTTATGTCTAAATATTTAACATTGTTTGGCGAAAAAAATCGTTTCAATAACAATTAGGCCATAACTAACAGCCCTTGTTAGTAAAACGGGTATAGTTTTTTATAATATAAAATGAATTGTTAAGAGTTTCGCTGCTTATTTTGTTATGGTTTTGTCTCCTTTTTATCTAAGAAGATTGAAGATCAGATAGTCATGGATTCGAATATGCAGATAGGAAAAAAATGTGTTTAATATGTGAGTTGAATAGACATTTTATGTAGGCTGCTTATTATGAGACAGGGTTATTTATTTGGGATAGGGTTATTATTATCGCTAACGTCATGTATAGGAATGACATCCTAGTGACCAAAGAGTTCTAAACATCGATATATATTTACTAACTATATTTGGCGTTCCGAACACTCACTGTGTTGAACTTGAGCTTTGAACTGCAATCCATTTAAACTGACTTTAGTATGCTCAATATTATCAGCTTGTGATTATGTACGGAGTGGCGCTCATGATATAAAAACTCGAGTCTAAGTGTAAACCTGGGTTTGAATAAAAAATATTACTCAAATAAGTAAAATTTGTTGTTGTTCAAGTGAATAAATAGGTTATAAGAGTGACGCTTTGGTTGCCATTTTAGTTCAGATTTTGAACAAATAGTTTATATGGACGTGTCTATAGAATATACGTCAATGGTTCTAAGATTATATAGAGCGGACATTGGGGAATTTTGCGGCCATGGCTACTAAATATACCGGTAATAGCAAAACAATGTACTTCATAATTTTTCAATATCTTGATTTGTACGTAATACGCATATTAGCATATATTCCGTAAATATGATGCGTGATATTAAAAATAATATAACAACACATGAAATCATTGTTAATACACGGACATGATAGAACAAAATAGACAATTATAAATTACAGAACTCTTTAATAATGGTCGCTAAACCTTAATTGATAGACGTTTACAAGCCCCGCGAAGTTACCGTTAAGTTAAGCCTACTCTAAACATTGAATAATCGGCCGACTGTGCGTCAGTCCAAATTGATCAAGCCATATTGGCAGCCCGCATAATTCGAGGGTGAACTTTGACAATCCCACGACAAATTAAATTGAAATATTCCCGATGAGTTTCCCTTTGGGTTTTGATTGGAAGTTATTTGTCTTTAATTATTTCTAGTGACGAACATCCAAGTTTCGCGACACAGCCTCTGGCAAGTCGGTTTATTAAATTCTGAAGGATTTTAATAGATCTTAATTGTTTCATTATCTGTAAAATTTTATGTTATGTGTATATAGAATATTTAATGTAGTAACAAAATATTTTATGTAGTTTTAGGCATGTGATTCATGGATAGATAATTACAATATATTTTTGATTGCATTGCATTTGATTCACATTACAATATATATTACTTTAAAAACTGATGTAAGACTTTCCTTTTGTTAATTTCGGAGTGATTTTAGATTTTCCCAATCCGTAAAGTTTATTAGTCGAATATCATAGCATGAAGTGTTCATTAAAAGTTCATGAGACAAATATAACGCCACAATAAAAACATGATCATTCGTGATATGTACAAACTCTTCGCTTCGTATATTCTTTCCACAAAACTATAAGACAGTCTATTAATCATTTTGAAGACATCTTACCCTTCTCACTTCTCAAACTTTTTTCATCTAACACCAACAATGTTCCCACAATATCGAATGACCCGACGGGGTAATATCCAGCGCTTAAAGGGTCACTCTATCCCTTCCATTTGAGTTCTACACTACGTAATTTGCGAAGAATATGTAGAAACTTTAATCCAGAACGTTCTTAACTCGTACCCTTGTGTAGTTTTGTTTTGTATTGAGGTTATTTGCGTATTTAGGAATAAGAATTTTAAGAACCTGACTAGCGTGTAAAGTATTGGACTTTTGTTTCTTAAATTAAATTAATGAAAATCACTTGTTGTCTGATAGTTTCGATTTAATGAAAGTATGGGCAATCATTAATTCATTAGTAAATAAATCAGTTATAATTAATGTGTAATTAAATAAATTTAATGGTGGTAGGATATATTATATCTGCCCAGATAGCGACCACCGTACACAAGTTGTTAGTGTGTCGCGTTCTGGAATCATACTGTGTATATACGGTCCCAATAGGCCGACATAATTGTGTTGACTGTTGAGGGGTAATCATCTTTCGTCATTCGACATTCTATTGGACCCCATTTCATTTTACCATCAGGTGCACTTGTCACTTTACTGAGCACGTATCAAAAAATCTGAGCCACAAATTGTTGTTTTGCAATATTACCTATATAGGATTGTGTTATTTTGGTCTATCTATACGTTACCTTATTAAGCTATATATTATTTATTCCTATAGAACAGCGAATGGTATGTAAATGAAAACTATATAAAACTAAATAAACGGCTCTTGATGTCGAATTAGAATCATAGATAAATACACAATCAACTTTAGAAACACTATTTAAATCATGTCAATTGATTTCTGATTGAAGATTGTTGTCTTTATTTAAAAGTAGAGCTTATACAAAACATTTTCAGATAACAAAACCAAAAGAAATGTTGTTTTTATTCCAGTTTATCAACAAATCATTTTAGGTATTTCGGCTTAAATTTTTTAACACATTTCTCATCTACTCAAACTGTCTTATCATTAAGGTCCCTAAGATCTAATAAGTAGAAAACTGCTAATACCTACTGGTTAGTTATTCCAACCTTGTCCTCTTGTAATTAACTTCTAAAATTCAATGTATGAACGTGACTTGAAAGTGAATTCGTTTTTGAAGCTTCGGTAAATTGGATCGATATGAGTTATCCATTTGACATTGATTTTTGAGTTATCGCTTAAATGCATTTACATAGCATCACGCCTGTGTTCCCTTTTCAGGGGTAGGCAGAGGTGTTATCTACCCACATATCGCCAGTAAGGTACTATTTAATAGGAGGCGAGGGCATTTACTACACAATTTCAGATTCCAAGCTGAGATTTAACAAAAATTTCAATATAACTAAAAATGCGACGATAGCCTAGTTGGGTGTGGAACGGACTGCGAAGACGAATGTCCGCAGGTTCAAAACCCAAGGGCACACACCTGTGACTTTTCTAAAATCATGTGTGTTATCTTTGTGAATTTATCGTTCGCTTTAACGGTGAAGGAAAACATCGTGAGGAAACCTGCACATCTGAGAAGTTCTCTAAAGGAATTTCGAAGGTGTGTGAAGTCTACCAATCCGCACTAGGCCAGCGTGGTGGACTAAGGCCTAATCCCTCTCTGTAGTAGAGGAGGCCCGTGCTCAGCAGTGGGCAAGTATATAATACAGGGCTGATATTATTATTATTATTATTTACTAAACTTAAAACTGTATAATGATGGCTTACAGCAATACAAATACACTACCAGAGCAGATGTGTGGCATATCATAACACTTAGAAAGTAACTATACGTTTCCTAAAAAACCTTTGTCTCTCTTTTGAAATGTTTCCAAGACTGGAACATTATACATGTGTATCTCTATATTTATATCAAAAATACAAACTACTGAGATGATTTTTTTAACTAAAACATCTTGCTCGCAGATGTATGTTTGCTGCTCATCCAAAAATTCTATGCGAATTTACATTTCTAAAGTGTTCGCTGTGAATTTCTTTTGTAATAAATTGTCGACGTTTTCTTAAAACAAATTAAAAAAGCATGTTTTAATTATCATAACCGAGCATTTAAGTCCTCCAATAGTTTTTACCTTTTATATTCTTCAACCGAATTTCTAAACTAATGAATAAAACTATAACACTTGCAATTTTGTCAACTTTCTTATTTTCTACTGTAAAGTAGTGTCGAAATGTAATTTAATTAGTTTATCTCAAGTCTTAGCCAATTAGGGATGTACCGAATACTTTGTTTTCATAAAGTTTATCCAATTTCGATGTTGAAACAAAATTCGAGATTGTACAAAGCAAGCTTCGTGTTGGCTCTAGTAAAAATTAAAACTTTCTGTATTAAACCTTGATTGGTCTTGAGAGTTTGGAACTCATCACAAAACTGTACTATAAAAATCCGAGCCGAACAATAACAAACTATGACGGACAAAGTTCTTTGATAGCAACTTGTACGTTCCAAATAAAATTTACGTCAGTAGAACATAAATTGACTGGACATAAAATGTGATATAATAACTTTCAGAATAGCTACAAGAAACAATTCAAGAGACGTCGGCCGAGTTAATAAAGAACAGCACAATATAGACGTGGAGCATTCACCGTGTATTATGTGAAACAGATGCGATGCTCCATTATTTACCAGAACACGCCATTCTGCATAAATAAAGCCATTGGAAAGTTCGACTGTTTATCAGAATATTTGTATCGGTCTCTCTGGATCCCTCTCCGAACACAAAGAATTCTTGCGTTACCAAATTGTTTTTGGCATTTGTATGCCGCGGTGGAGATTTTTTAGGATTTGCACATGTTTTTCCGATTTAAAGATTTTTCGTTACATTTGTTGTGAGAGCTCGCGCGTCTCCGCGGCGTTTATTTTTACCTCAAAAGTAAACCCAAACGTTGCATCTTGATTTACGGTGGCCTCGTAAACGCTTCACATGATTCACGATGACACAAAAATAATTTTAACGATCGTCATTTTAACCCGGTTTTGCAGAAACTCCGCGGATCTTCCGCATCGTACCGCACGCCGAAGGGTGAAAACACTCCACATCTCCGCAGTGATATTGACCAGGCCGGCTGCCAACTTTTTCGTTCCGAAATCGAATTAAAAAAAGAACACTAAGTTTCTGTTGAGTAAATATAGATCTGTAGAGGTGAACGAACGTGGCTAGCACTGACCTCCTTTCTGTGTGATGTTGAAGGTGCGCAGCCTGTAGGAGTCCTCGTCAGGCTCCTCTTCGGGCTGGTGCGTTGTGCGCGGCACGTCGAGGAACGCGTTGGAGCGGCGCGGCTGGGCGTGCTGGCCGGCGGGCGGGCGGCGACGCGCGGACGCCTGACGGCGCACCTGCGGTGGCGTCTCCGTCTCGGCCAGCCGCGGCTCTGAACTGTACCGGGCCCTGGTCTCACGGTCCAGCTGCTGTTGCTGCTGCTGCTGCCGCCGGTGCCGCACCGACCGCCCACCGGTAATCCTCGCCGACTGCGACCTGGCGGCCGGTCGCCGCCGCGGGGCCGGCGTCGTCTCCATCGGCGCGGCGAGTGCTTCCATACTCGCGGAGGCGGGCGCGCATATCGACTGCGATCGCTTCGTCCGTCCGTCAGTGGCCATGGTCGCGGCGATACTGAAGTTCCATGGCTGAAGCTCGCCCCGCCCGCCCGCCGCGCCGCCGCGCCGCCCGCCCGCCGACTTGTTGCATAGCGGATTATAAGATTAGTGCTTTTTTAAATGTCACTAATTTGTGTAGACCTTTGTGAATGAACTGAAAGACGAGGTCGACGCGAAGGATGGAGAAAAACCATTTGGATTAAATATTTTTAGCGCTATTTTTTACTTGTGTTGTGAATTACCCAGGGCGATCCCTTTTCAATTATTAACGATGTCTCAACTTTTGTTAAACTTCGTAGGCTTTCAATTACTAAATATTCTCCTATGTAGTCTCTAAGAGTTATTTTATGAAGTTCGTGTATAACGAAATTCGAATCATAATTTATTAAAGTGGAAAGACTAGACGCTATTAAGATTAGGTTATTTAAAGCAAGCAATTTTCTTAATTTATCTTAAGAGAAAAGTTTATTTCTCAGGTGCGGCGGACGCTGCGGTTTCGTATTGAATGGTGGGGGCTGAAAATTGGTATTATAAGAAAACTGCCCCGAACTCGACTTACGTAAACTTTCGTGAATACATCACGGTGAAATGTTGACGTTTTGAAAGTTTTGCTATTTGATCTTTACGCGGTTTTACGTGTTCGTGGATTTAGTATCCACTATAAACGACGGGGGAATTAATGCTGGATTAAAAATGTTATACTGAGACTGTAAGGCACGTTAAAAAACAAACGTTAAAAAGTGACAGTAAATGGCAGTAAATATTTATTTATCGTATTTATATATATTGGTTGCAGAAACCGACAATATATAAGATTTTATACAAAGTTACACACACACAATATCACCCCTTTATCCCGAAATAGGTAGGCAGAGGTATAACTACGGCACCCCCTTTCCGCCGCGTGTGTTCCGTCCCATGATGTGATAGGGAAACCACCCTTAAATCGGGCACTAAATCTAGACTCTTGGGTGATATTGAATAAAAACACAAATATCACTTTGCTCAACTCGGATTTCAAACCCCTAAACTCCGAGTAGTGTCGGACAGCGCACGCAATATAACTACATCATTGAGTCTATTCATAGTACAAAGCTATTTATTTATTTATTTAGTAACGTCAACGTAACGTACATTAACACACAATTCATTACAATAACAACGTTAATGGTCATCTAAAGCTAAATGTCGATACAACACTAGGCGTACACGACATGCATTGAAACACAAACAACTTAACAAAATAATACAAAACAAAATGAACAATGAGTATAGTGCGTGAAATTACACACACTTAAATTTTACATTAAATTATAATTTTGAAGATAACGAAAGAAAAGGTAAAATTTACAATCCTAATTAGACTATGTTGAAACAGAGAGGTGATTAATATTAGATATATGTAAATTGAATGTAAAATATTAAAATAAGAGACATGTATAAATTTAGGGTCTATTTTCCACTGACCAGTGACGAAAGGTAATTTTTTTCTAAAGGAAACTCGACACAAAATACTTACTAATATGCATAAATGTGATCCGCAAATCGTTTTGGTGATAATTAGTGTCTACACAAATTCTACATAAAGGGAGGTAGGAATCGGGTTATATGGAGCCTTTGCAACTGCTGTACACAATGACATGATCACTATCAAAGTGAAACTTTAATTACAAAACTTATTAATAATAATAATAATATCAGCCCTGTATTAAATACTTGCCCACTGCTGAGCACGGGCCTCCTCTACTACTGAGAGGGATTAGGCCTTAGTCCACCACGCTGGCCTAGTGCGGATTGGTAGACTTCAAACACCTTCGAAATTCCTATAGAGAACTTCTCAGATGTGCAGGTTTCCTCACGATGTTTTCCTTCACCGTTAAAGCGAACGATAAATTCACAAAGAATACACACATGATTTTTTTAGAAAAGTCAGAGGTGTGTGCCCTTGGGATTTGAACCTGCGGACATTCGTCTCGACAGTCCGTTCCACACCCAACTAGGCTATCGCCGCTTAACATCACAAAACTTATTATTAGTTGACAATTGCTTTAACTACATTAGCTTAGCTATTGAAAGCATCGCGGCGTCTTAATACAAAACAAAGTTTTTGTTTACAGTAAATTGGTTTATCAATAAGAATTTTCGTCCTAATTTAGTTATCTGTTGTTACTTAATTGAACCGTTTTACAGATAACTTGCGACCCGCCTCGGCTTCGGACGAATAGCACTAATTATATTTATAGCTAGATGACTTATGGTAGTCCAACCACTACCAAACTTTTTGCTGGTGGTAGGATATATTTTATATCCGCCCGGATAGCTACAACCGTACACAAGATGTTAAATCCCGCCATAGTAGACGACATGTGTTGCGTTCTGGCATCAGCCTGTGTATATCCGGTTCCAACAGGCCGGCATAATTTTATCGACTGCTGAGGGGTAATCATCTCTCATCAGTCGACATTCTGCCTCACTCCACTTATTATCACGTGTAGTGGGGTCACTTTGTTCTACTCGTATAAGATAGAGCTGCAAATAGTTGCACCTCTATCTAGAAATAGAAGTAAATATCGTTTGTACACGGATCACGCGTGTTCCCGAGCAAATTACAAGATAGTACAGGATTCTACGCGACCTGCGATACGTGACGTAAATCTATTTATCTTGATCTATCTTTAGATCACAACATCGTGTGTTGAGGTTTAGGATTCATTGAAAATGAATGTAATCCTAGTGTAGGCGACGTTTGAATATCATGGAGAATTGATTTTATTCTTGTCGTGTGATTTAATAATTCGAGGCAGCTATGATCTCGTTGGTTCTTTGTAATAACAAAAAAGGTCCTTGATCTATAATTTGTGAACATCAATGGCGAAGGCTGGAATTTTATGAAAGGGGTCCCGACACAACATAAGTTATTAATATACATAAATGTGGTCTGCAGATCGTTCTAATGATAATCAGATTTTATATCAATTATGAAAGGGAAGCCGACAGGAACTGGGGTTATCTGGATCTTCGCATACTTCTAAATTTACGTAACAAAACGATTATTTTTCTTTCAAGTCATGTATGCCCCATTGCTGGACTAAGGTCTAATTTGTCTTCTAGTTTCTCCAGTCTCCCACTATTTCTAGTGCCAATGCATACATGAAGTCTTTGACCGTTCGTTTGGATCCAATTATTGGTTAACTTGGCCCAACATTTCAGATTCATACAAATTAATTGATCCACCCAATTCGACTTCAGTGGTGCAACGTTTTCTCCTAAACAATTTGACATAAATAAAAACTGCAAACTCTGCGAAGGCCTAAACGAGTACCTAATTTCCAGAAACTACATGTCGATAAAGAAATAATGTTGGATGCTATATGAAACAGATCTAAACGCTATAAAATCATAATAAATTCTCGTTGATACGGCGCTGGATCTTATCACTCGGCGTGTAAATCCGCGCTAATATATTAACGTTAGCTCATAAAAAGCCAGCCGTTAATTTAGATGTTACTACGATTTCTTTGTAGGTTTTTTGCTTGCGAGAATATTCACATTTTAACGAACTTTCGCCTTTATACATTATTTAAAACTTTATATACAATTATACTGGTGCATTTAATCAGTAGAGTTTAAAATGTATGTCCGATATGGCGATATGCTCGCCCCCTGTCACTATATGGGACGGAATAAACATGGAACGGAAGAAATATGGTGCTCTATTTGCGAAGCCTATCACTGCCATTATCTTCGACTGTATTTATGTATAAAGGTGATTTTGATATTGCGTTAATAAATGTAACCATATCCTCGTACTTTACCTCTGCTAACTTTGTGCCAAAAATTATCCATGAATGTTTTCATAAAAAAATTTAGTTTTACTTTTCAGATTTTTTTTATCATTTTGTACTTTAATGCGAATAGGGTAAGTGTGTGTGTGTATTTCTAACTAAAAGTGTGATGTGGCCGCTGCGACAAATACTCTTAAAGTAGAGGCATTAGGTCATGTTATATTAAAATTACTTTACATTGATATCTATTTTGTTCGAAACTTCAGGTTTTTTTATTTTATATCTACAGTACAAGTATTTTTTTGTGAATTGTTATTTTCAAGAAAATAAGTATGTGCTTTCATTTACTAACGCAATATTAAAATGACCCTATATTTCTTTCGGCACAGCAATAACCTTACCGTGGCATATATCATACAGGATTTACTTTAATGACATCCGTTACACTAACCAATATAAAAAAATATATGTGATTCAATTTTTCCTTGTTATTTTAAGGCCTTGACGAATTTGAGTCTAGTATAAATGATTCATTGGTCTTAAGACTCTTAACTCATGTGACGCACTTGGTCTTTTATTTGCGAGGCTGATTCGATTAATATGTTAGGAAAATTCATTTTGGTATTTCTTATAACAGATCAAAGATTTTGGTTATACCTTTTTATTTAACGTCAAACATCTTTAAGAGTAAACAGTATTCTATAAAATAATCTGTGTAGAAATAGACAACAAAGTAATTCGTAATCATATGACGGAGGAATTTATTCACATTTTATATACTCGTTAACGGAACGTGATTAGAATTGATGTGTGAAAGAAGCGCGCCTGGTAACTATAGCAATTTAGAATTTTTTTTTTGTTTATTTAACCTTCCATAATATTCAACAACTCAACCTCAATAGAAAGTTATAGTTCTTTAAGGTATATATCATACATTTACCTCGGGAACATTAAAGCAGAGGGAGCGAGCAAAAGCAAGGAAATTCATAGAGTGGTAATTGGACCCCTAAATAGCTCGGGGATACAATCTACAGTAAATACAAAACCTTTAATCGGTAACTTCACCCTCGAATTAGAATTCTATAAAAACTGCCGTTTCTGTATCCTCATTCAAATACATTCATCCAAACGTATAATATAGCAATTAAAATTTTAAAGTGGCGATAAAAATTTTACTGTGTATATTCACACCCTCGCACTTTCCGTTTTTACGCGGGGTATTCTTTAATGGATCCCTCTGTCGCCTAGGGCTGAGTATGTTCGTGTGCTAGACAGAGCCGGCTTTTTAATTTAACTTTTTTTGCAACTTAATAATAATAATAACAGTTTTGTTTACAATTTCAATGGGGACCGGACCTCACAACATCGGGGGAAATCTGCGAATGAATATTGGAATCCTTCGATTTAGTGACTGCAGGGCCCTAGAGGAAAGTTGGGAGGGGATAGCTGGGAAGGAAGTGTTGGGGGAGGATAAGGAAACCTCTTAGGATGGGAGGAGGGAATGTCAGGAAATGTTCGCGAAGTACCAGAAGACATTATTTAATTTTAATAATACGAGCATACTGTTAACCCGATGGTAAGCTATACAACCATCTAAAAATAGTAGCATCAAGTAAAATCTAATGTAAGTCATTCGTATCATGAATAAATATAAAAAAAATGTAGGTAGATTTTGTAACATTAATTTTTCGTACGATCTACCCTTCAGTCCTCTTCGTGAAAACTGCAAAGTCGTTGAAACGTCGAAATGAAATTATAAATAAATAAAAAAACGCGATAAAGTTCGAAAACTTGTATTATTTGGGTGACGTGAGGTTGTATTTCTGTTATATTTTCTTATTTTTTTTAATATGTCTTTATACCTTATGGCCTAAAGACGGCTTTTAAACGAAAATTTTAAAAAATGCCTAACGTGAGGCACGACCCCCATATAGCCTCTGAGTACAGCCCTGTTTTCCTGCTTTAGTTATTTATGCAAACGAGGCGTGTAATAGTGCTACACAAACTTTATGATTAATTCACATGATTTCTCTCGACGGCTTTCCGAGGTTTTCTGTTAAAATATTTTAAAGACTACACAAAAGAAGGTTTTTTGAAAAATCTAACTAGAGGTTAAGGAATGTAAGGTAAATAACAACAGAAACATGTTAATCGCTGTGTTATATTTACAAAGACTATGAAAAGATAAACGTTTTATATTGTTTTACAATATCTTTTCTTACTAGTTTAGTTTGCGAAAACGTTTTATAAAAATATATCTCTTTTTCCTAATAAAAATTACATGAAAATCCTTGAAGCCATGCCAAATAAATTAGAAGTTATCAAAAAAATTCAAAAGCGTTAGATTTTTGAAATACGAGTAATGTAGGTAATATAATATAAGTTTTCAAAAAGCCTTTATTCTAAAATCACATACAGACGGTCAATTTTTTTTTTAATTTTGATGTATAGTAATTTATCCGTATAGTTATAGCATTAACGCTTGGATTTATTTCAATTTATTGAACATTGGCAAAATTGTACGGGATTATTAAATATTTTATCATAATCGTATATTTGTGATCCCAATTTAATATTATAAATGAAGCTTCATTTCTATTCAAAGATTTTTGTATGGGCTTCCACACGACTTTTAGTTTACAAACGTACAGCAAACACAAATATAATATGTCGATTAAATGTGTTTTAGGTCTGTCTCGTGTAACCATAGCCATAATTAAAAGGACAGATGAATCAATCACAGTTTGTGGCATGATTTTCAAATCCTACTAATATTATAAATGCGAAAGTTTGCGAGTATGGATGTATGTCATTATTCTCCCATATAAACAAAAATCGACAAACTATAATATATAAAGTGCAGCAAATGCGATGCGGAACTGTATAACGTCGCTGTAGATGGAGAACTAAATAACTCAAAATTTCTAGTTTCGAGATAAACGCGATTAACTGTTTTATTTTCGTTATTTTTAAGCATTACTAAAAAACTATAAATAATTTTAATGTCGGTATTTTTGTATATCTTGGGTCTTATTATCTATTATATTATGCATTAACAAAAAAAAAACTCTGACCTAAAGAATAAAAATATAAAAAAATAAAAACTTCTTATTTAATTATGCCACAACAATGTTTTATAAGTTTGCTGAAATAAACTAAATAACTCGTATAGTTATTTAGTTTTGGCACACTAGAAACCATATGGTAAAGTAATTATAAGGTTAAATAATTACAATTATAGAGTTTATTAAAGTGAATACCATTAGGATTTTCAATGTCTAAATTAAACAAATCATGTTGTTTAGTTCTTCTACACACTTGATTAATTTTGTTCAAACAATAGACTCGAGAAAGAATTAAACAACTCATTTTATTTAATTTATTTACTATTGAAAAGATTCTAAGTCGCAGTTTATTGATTTTATTATTTAATTATTTACCTTTTCTACAACAAAATATATATTGAATATATTTATTTCTCCACTTTTAACATAAAAAAGCTATAATTTCGAAACGGGATAAGATAATGAAATGCTTGTTAGGCTAAAATATGCGCCATGTTTTGGGCAACACAAAAGTGATGAAAGTCCAAAATGGCCAAAATCTGAGTTATTTAGTTCTCCACCTACAACGACGATACTTAGCTTTTTATGTATGTGCAAAGATGACGTATAAAAACGCACTTTTAAAAAGAAACATGGCGTACTCATTGACCTATATTCTAATACTTATATATCGATGGTCGTACTTATTTCACTGATTGGCTTATAATGGGTACGTTAAACAATTTATAATTTTTAAGCTTCAGTCATTTTGACATTGGGTTAAAAAAACCTCGTCTATACATCTGCTATAATTGTGTCAAAAATCATTCATGAATAATGTATACTTCTACCAAAAGTCCCGGTTTTACTTTATGATTTTTTATCACTGCAGGTTAGTGTGAATGTTGTGTGTGCTGAGTATATATTTGATGTGTAACTCTGCAAGTATGTTGTAGTGACGCATTCTCTAACAGTAGTAGTGGCATTATGGTGTGTAAAATTAAAATTAATATTTATTTTGTTCGAAACTTACACTTTTATTTTACATCTATAGGTAAACTTTATAGTGTTGTTTTCAAGAAGATAAGTACGTGGTTTTATTTAGTAACGCAATGTCAAAATGACTCTGTATTATATGTATTCTTAGATGGATATGTTAAGTTCATTCGTATCGTAGTGAAAGGTGAATTTTTCCAAAAGGCAGCCACGACATATACGGTCTAATATGCATGAAAGCAGTTTGCAAATCATTCTAATGATAATTAGATACTCCACAAATTCTATAAAGGGAAGCCGATAGGAAGCGGGATATGAACCCTTCGCCATTGATACGTATCACAATCTACACTAAGTGTTGTGTTCAAACGATGGCTTATTCCTCAATTTAGCTCATATATCGCTCCATAGCAAATTCCGGATCTCGGCTAATTGATCCTTTGTTCGGCCGGAATGCCGAGATTGGACGTAACGTAGTCCACGACATTGATACCTGTACGGTAATTCCGATATTGCTTGCCCGTTTAGGGCATTAGTGGTATACTGGTGTTTCAGAGAGCCTAGTTGGGAGTGACACGGATTGCTGATATACCAACTACCAACTACAACGTATTGTTTACCATCAGGCGAACGGCAAGCTCGTCTCTAATATTATTAATGCGAAAGTTTGTGAGGATGGATTTTCACGACAAACTACTGAAAGGATTTGAATGAAACTTTACTGTAATATTGGTTATACATCAGAATAACACATAGGCTACAATTTATAATGATTTTGTGTAATTTGGTCATAATATATAGATACCTAACATTTAAAACAATAAAAAATAATACATTACTATACTCTGTCCCGCTTTAGAAGCAGTGGAAGAGTATTTACCTGGGGAGTATAGTGAGCTTGGAAGAAAACATAATATAGGAAAAAGAAATCTAACGCCGTATTCGGTTAGGATGAAGTGCGTTCGGAAAGTTACCCGACGTTTTTAAGGTAGACATTTCTATATACCTGAAGCTTAAAGCTTTACACACTTATAGAAATATTTTCGCACTTTCGCATTAACCCATAGTATTAATAAGAAGTTTTTTTTATTGCTTTGAATGACTAGGCGAGCTTGCCGTTCACCTGATGGTAAGCGATACGACCGCCCATAAACAGTAGAAACACCATGCAACACCTTGAATTACAAAGTATTGTTTGGTATTTCACTGCGCTCGCCATCCTGAGATACATGAGATGTTAAGTCTTATTATACCCAGTAGTTACTCTGGCTAGAATGTCCTTTAAACTGGAACACAATATCACAATAGTGACTACACACAGTTGCTTGGCGGCAGAAATAACATTGCGGTGGTACCTACCCAGGCGGACTCTCACATATGAGATACCTCCACCAGGAAGTAAGATCAAAATCACACGATTTTTATGCAGAATAAACATTAACAAAACATTCAAAATTATAAAAGAATGTGAAATATACCACGAAAAATGGAAGCCATTATGTGCAAACGTGATTTTAGAAATAAAAAACGCTAACATTCCACGTTAGTTGACACGGGCACGCGAATGTTTGTGCCTGGATCAAATTTACACTAAACTGGGAGTTTGTGTCGCGTCGGGTGTACGGAGCGGGTCACACCGTTATGAACCTAATGCAGTTAGGACTTTATTATACGGGAATGGTAAAGTGACTTATACCTTATGATAAGTGGGATAAGGTATAGATAGTTTTGATTGATGAAAGATTATCACTCGCTAGTAGACATCATTATTCCTGTTTGAAACCTCATATACAGACTGATCCTGGAACGCGACACAAGTGGGCTATGGCGGGTTTAAGGTAGATACACCTTATGTACAGTGTCCGAATACAAATAGATATATACATAGTATCGCGTTTTTAATCATTTGCAAGCATGTCAAAAAAACTTTGTTCTGATTGGTCCACTTTTGAGATAGATCTAAAAAAGCGATTAGGATTGTTTATTGAAAATGGCGGTAAGTAGTTTAGCTCGCCAACCGTCGATAATGAGAATGTTTTTGAAAATATTTATACCTGTAGGTACTAGTAAACGCAGTAACTGCTGAAAAATTTGGCATCGATAGACCATATCCTAAATTAACATATAAGGTATTGAAATTAAACTAATTTTCGGATTCTATCGCGGTAATTAGTGTTTTATTTTCTCCCGACGTTTCGAAGACTTTGCTGCCTTCATGGTCACGGGGCGACTGAGTTCATCCGTAAAGTCAAAGTTACAATATCTACCTACATTTTACAATTATACAACTTTTTTAAAATTTTTAGCTGTTTGTGGTCTGATCTACGCAGAATGAGCTCACAGTGTCTTGAAGTCTGGCAGCCGGTCTTTTGGGTTCCGATTTAATTAAATGTAGAACTGGATCCCATGCTTGTGCAAGCTTCCAACCATCTTCCCTATTGAAATTTGGATGTTTTTTAATTTCAATAGGCTCGCGAATCATCCTAGGCAGGAATCGGTGTTCTTTGGCGAGGATTTGTGGCTTGTCTAGTCGCAGATAATGATTGGCGCCTCCCTCAGAGTGTTCAGCGACTGCAGACTTCGTCGAGCGTCGGTGTTTCACGTCAGCTATATGTTCTTTTACGCGGGTCCCTATATTTCTTTTGTTTGCCCGATATAAGATAGGCCACAGTTGCAATCTATTTTGTATACTCCCGGTTCTTGTAGAGGTATGTGACACTTGGCAGATGGTAAAAATTGACTAATCTTCTTAGGCGGCTTAAAATAAGTTTTTATGGCTGCCAGACTTCAAGACACTGTGAGCTCATTCTGCGTAGATCGGACCACAAACAGCTAAAAATTTTAAAAACGTTGTATAATTGTAAAATGTAGGTAGATATTGTAACTTTGACTTTACGGATGAACATCACCTCAGTCCCCCCCGTGACCATGAAGGCTGCAAAGTCTTCGAAACGTCGGGAGAAAATAAAACACTAATTACCGCGATAGAATCCGAAAATTAGTTTAATTTCAATGTCTAACATTCGCGTAAACATAAGAAATCATTAACATATAAGGTACTTATTATCCTGGTAATTGGCTCCCATAAAAAATATTTGATCATTTAACTGTTTTTTTTTTAAGTAGATGGCGCTGGCGTCGCTTAGACGACGCTATGGACCGTGGCATTTAGGGATTGTCGTAGCAGAAAAGACTTTCACGCAGGAAAAGCCGCGCGCAATATCTAGTTTTTATATATAAAAAAAATCAAATGTTACAGCCCGGTGTAATTAAAACAAACAGAACGAATGCGCCGATGTTTGCTGAAGGATCGATCGTTTGCGTTCAATTTGGAAGCAACGTAATTATTACCGCACCACATACACGCAACAAAACCAACACGCCTCTGTATGGACTTTTTCGGGCATGTTAATAGTTGTTTTTTGCTTTTCGAGAACAATGAATGGAATATTTGAGCTACGTTTTTTGTGTTTTTTCTAAGTAAACAATAAGTACCTACCTATGTACTATGCTGGCCTTGGAACAAAGAGGTAATAGTGACTACTAGCTAAGTTTTAAAAAAATAATATTTTTGACTCAATTGAATTTCAAATCAATAAGTAAAACAAGTAACAACGAGTTCAATAAAAAAATGTTAAATATAGATATATAAATAAACTTAGTCGTCAGTCTATGCACATGGCCCTGTTCATATTATGCCAACCGCACCGATTAAAAATGTATGTTGCAAGTCCCAACAGTACTATAAATTTTGCGCTACTAATTAATTAACAGTAGGAAAATACGTGTGTACACTGAGCCTTTGGTATTGCATCATTTTCGTTTAAGTATAGCTAGATCCTGTCATGGATAGGAGGTGGATACATTGACAATGAGAACTTGCCTACATACCATTAATTATAATAAAACACTTACTTATTATAAAGCGTTAACTAGTATGTAGGCAATTATGGAGGGGGATAAAATACTAAAATTGCCTGGGTAGCGTCGGTAACGCGAGTCACTGAGACTCCTTTAGGAAAATTTTGCATAAAAATATATGTAATCATCAAATAATAATAAACAACAATCAATTTTTTTGTGGGTACTCGAGTGATTGACGTAAACTACTGCAGAAATAAACATAATAATTATTATAATAAAACTTTAAAGTGATATTAACCATTTTCATGTTATTGCTACATGGCTGTTTGGTCTATAACACTTGGTCCTAGTTTCATTAGACGAAATAAAATTGTCGCAGAGTGTTGCTACGATATTATAAAATCCCTTTAGGCATTGTAAAAAAAACTTATTTAAGGTCCGACTTATTACGTAATAATTTATATAGTATTGTTATCAAAATCAATTTATATATCCGCCCTTTTCAATAAACGACCTATCTAAAAAATAAAACATTTTTTTTGATATACTTACAAATTAGTTATTTTGATTGGTTCATTCTCAGAGTCGGATAAAATATTAAGACTGGGATTGTTTATTAAAAATGGCTGTTAGTGGTTATAACCAGTGTTTAGCATAAAGCAGTATTTTTTTTTACAAAATATATATGTCGCCGCAGCACCTCGTTATTCGTTGAATTGGTGAATTTCCGGAGCGATAGTGACGCCATCTATCATTACATCGAGGAAGTATTAGAAGAGGAGGGAGGTCGACTGCTGTCAATATAAGGACCGGCCGAACGACGAGAGCTCAATCTTGTAGAAGTTTTTGTACGAGTCTTATTTGGACGCTCGAACCGAGCACATTGAGTATTCCGCTAGTGTTACCATGCAGTAAATTGTTAGTGAAGTAAAGAAGTGTTTCAATAATTGAATAACTGTCTGGAAAATAAATATAGACCGGTGATACTTTACCGGTCATGTAAAAAAATCACCAAGTAAATAGATCACTGTTGCGCTTTCTCTCATGAATTGAGTGTCATTCCTCGCTTTTGAAGCTATAATTATTACTAACATAGTTTAAGTTTCCTTGTGTACCGACTAAGTATCAACTTGGAGTCATGAGGTACTCGGAAAATAAATAAATAACATTTACATGCAAGTTAAGTTAATTATAATTTATTACTTAGCAACTTCGTAAACGTCAGTGTAATGTCAGTGATGACGTTTGACATCTCAATCATCAATGGCAAATATTTACAATGAGCTAAAATTTCACAAAACAATTGTAAAATTAAAAAAACATATAATACTATTATGCATAGCAAAGTGAAATATAAAGTTCTAAACTATGCAGATTACAATAATTTATTTAATGTTTACGAACCCATTGTTGTCTAAGAATTTTTCATTTGAAAATCAATACTTTTGCTATTTCGAAATCAAATGTTTTATGCAATATTAAATGTGAAGGACATTGACCACCATTGGGCACACACTTATTTATAGTAGGTATTATGTTCAGACAGATCAAAAGACTGCATTCTCAATTATTAACAAAATAATTATATGTAATTCAAGTATATATACTAAATACCACAATATTTTCTTTTTTCTTTAGTCCTTAGCCCTAGCTTACACAAATGTTAACTTAATGGACAGACTTCATTAGATAATGTCCTCAAAATAAATCAATAATACAGCCAAATCAATATTATGATGTAGAGATGCTCATTTCAAATTTGGAATTCAATATTTGATATCTTTAATCAAGTCTAGTGCGGATCTTGGATATTAATAATTATCAAATAAAAATACCATAAACTAACTTTTTCTTGTACTGGGTACTAAAAGAAAAAGATTACTGGAAACAATTGATGAAACAAACTAATAATACTCGACCAGATACCAAGTATCGAATTTTCAGGAGATTTCCTGATAACTGAATATTCATCTAAAGTATTCATTCTGATTATGATGGAAGAATGTGATGGGAACACTTCTATTAATGTGTTAGTTTTTTAATGCATTATTCAAATCAACAAAATAACTTCTTAAAACAAATAAAACACTTTATCAACACCATAATTTGCCACTTCTAAATTTTAATTTTGATACTTAAGTTAATAGAGCTTGGAATGAAAATAGAAAAAAAAACCTGGACTAAGAATAATTTCTGGACCAAAAGTTCTTTAGATTAAAACAAAAGTAAAAGAATTATTTGGAATGGTAAGGAAATACATTAATAGATGTAACTACCCACACTAACTGTTTTTAAAGTCTAATATTATTAAATAAAATAAATTTAATAAGTTGCAATAAACAAAATATGCTAAAGTCCGCATAACATTTGGAATGTCATGAAAACATTAACTCTAAAGCCTGGTGTCGACAAAAACATAATCAAAGTGCAGTTAACCGAATCATGTTTATTCTGTATTTGCTGTGATTTAGTTCTGATGCTGTCCTAATATACATTTTTATTGTAAATGTGTGTCAGCTTTCAATAACCAGCTGTGTATCTAAATAAATAGTTTAGACATTTACCATGATCCCTTATCTTCTTTCAAACAAACAGATTTGAAACATATTGATGATGTATCATTCTGATACATCATTAATTAAAGAATAATAATTACCTACTATCTTTGAAATTAGATATCAGTTATTAGATTTATATTGTTACTCTGATTTTGTAAATTTTAGCACATGTTGTGGTTGCTTGTTATTTAAATTGCAATTAGTTCTGACGTTTATTTTTATTACATTTTTCATATGTATTCTTGTTGGCAATCGTTAATAAATAAAAATAAAAATAAAATTATAAGGTCAGGTGGGGCAAGTGCGCCGACGGGGTAAGTGCACCTACCCTAAAAAAATCGAGAACTATTGATGTTATACAATTACCGCAATCTTACATCTATGCCACTAACTGAAATACAGTTCCACTAAAAAACATAAATGGCTATGTTCATTTTAATACGATTTATTCGCCATTTTATTTTAAGTGTCATTTAGACCTGTAAACCGAGATGACCCCGTGAAAGATAACATCAAATATTTCAAGATATTTAACATATTTCTGTAAACCAGTAAGGTGAATACATAGTTTAAACCTTTTATTTTAACTTCCTGCCTGAATTTTATTTATATATACTAAAATAAAGGATTTTTTAGCAATGCGAAAAAATGTACCTAAAAATTGTCGAGTAGGGCAAGTGCGCCACACTTAATAGTCGTATGGCGCATTTGCCCCTGATCCATATATAACCAACCTTTCTTGAGAATAAGTTTTACTAATATGAATTATTGTTATTAAAATGTTATACTTAACAGCAGATTATTTGTACTCAAGGTATTTTGTTTTGAGCCGACTTAAATAAAAGGGCGTATTAGTTAATTCGTTTTTACAAAAGAAAAACTAAAATACCTTGGTGTAGAGCAACTTTACGTGAATAGGTTGCAATTGTTCGATCAGGCACGTTATCTGGGTATAATGCAGCTAAAACATATCAAATGTCATAAGGCCAAATTCTAAGTAATTGAGTTATAACGCATTCAAAATTGTTAATTTCTACATTTTTGTATGTTTTTTTTAGTTTTTAGAAATAAAATGGATTTTATATTAGGGCTACCATTTTTTATTCCAACATATCCGCACACAAAACTCTAACATAGCAAAAATTATATATCAAAAAAATCTAAAATGTTTTCAAGCCCTGATTTACATATATATGGCGCACTTGCCCCGAATTTGATTTGACAGCCATAGTTTGTTATAATATTGAGTGATTAAAAATTATCCAAGAGCAATGCGAGTAAAACTTATTTCTCTATGGACTAAAGTGTGTGTTTTCTTTATAATGTTTCATATTGGCGGTTTTTTTTACACAGGCGCACTTACCCCATTTCCGGAGGCAAGTGCGCCTACTACCATTTTTTTTTACTTTGAGCAAAATATTATTAATTTATGGTCCGATTTCCTTGAATGGCTATAGGTTGTTTTCACAAAATACCAAATATTCTTAAATTAATAAAATTACATTCTTAAGTCAGCACAAAATGAAATTATTTTGCATTGCATCCAGCTATGAAAATTATATGGCGCACTTCCCCCGACTGACCTTATATATATAAATATAGCACACGAATTCATACGATCTCATTCGACTCTACGAACCTAGCTTTATGTTATAACTGAGTTGAAGATCTGATTCATACCTACGTCATGTATTCGTTTACGGCGTAGTATTTCCGCCAGACTAACTACGACAATTTCCATGGAGTGACGTCTTGAACTGTGATAAAAATATTTTTTAACTTAGTTGAATCAAACAGAATATTGCTTTAATTGTTTTTATAAAATTATGAATCACACACAAATTGCGACGTTAAGTTCGTCACAAGTAATTACGTAATTTATCTATATATATAAAAATGAATTGCTGTTCGTTAGTCTCGCTAAAACTCGAGAACGGCTGAACGGATTTATCTTATCTTGGTCTTGAATTATTCGTGGAGGTCTAGGGAAGATTTAAAAGGTGAGAAAAATTCGAATAATTGCCGGGAAAATCCTCAAAACAGCATTTTTCTATTTCCCATACAAACGTTTTCTAACTAATACGTAGAGTCAATTTGAGCTTTATTGCTATTGTATAAAGTTCATTGTTGTCTAAGCAATGTAGGTGTGTTCCTAACATCAAAGCAGTGTGCGTTGGAGCACAGAATATAATAATGTAATGTCGCGTTCTGAAACTCAACAAAAGTGATATCGCGGACCCGACTAAATTGAACAGTCACAAAATTTAATATATCATTAGTTATTTGGTTGGCTTCACGATAGTATTTCTTTTGTTTTACTTTAAAATGCATGTTTTCGTTATGGACAATTTTTGAGCTACTTATGCATATCTATACTTATAATAAATCTGTAGAGAGGTCAATTCTGTACATGAAATATATTTCCAAAATAACTGGGGGTGATTAGGGATCGATACTGATGCCAAAAATGCAATTAGTAAAATTTTTGTCTGTCTGTCTGTATAACCGTTATAGAAACAAAAACTACTCGACGGATTTTAACTTAACTTGGTACAATTATTTTTCATACTCCTGAGCTGGTTATAGTATACTTTTCATCACGCTACAATTAATAGGAGCATAGCAGTGATGGAAAATGTTGGGAAAACGGGAGAAGTTACTCCATTTTTAAGCTTCCGTCATTTCGTGTGCAACCTTAAGGGTTAAAAGTTCCTTCGATTTCACCAGGATCCCATCATCAGACCCTGACCGGACAATCGGACCACCTGCATACCACCATAAATTAAAAAAACATCCCGACAAATTGAGCACCTTCTCCATTTTTGAAACCCGAAATCCACGCGGGCGAAGCTGCGGGCGGAAGCTAGTTTTTAATAAATAATACTCATTCATATTATATTCGTTTAAAAAATCAAAAGGATGCTAAGGTCTCCTCTAGCAAACAGCCTTGAGCATTGGTACCATATATTTACAACGGTTTCGGGCGGGATATCAGCGCTACGAAAGCTGTTATAAATAGCTCCAATTAGAAAATAAATGTTAATTTTATTTTAATATAATTTATCCTAATATAATCGTTGCCGCTGTTGATGCTGGCTTACAGTCACACAATAGAAGATGTTAGGACGGAAGAGTCTTTACCTGTTTGTAAGTATAATGTGGTTGGATGTCACAGTAAAAAAAAAAAATAGAAATTATACTTAGTTTTTTCATCATGAAATGGCACTGATGATCCTTACAGTGGCAGGTGTGAGGACGGCACTATTTTTGTGGGTTTTATATGTGGGTAGCCTCGCTAGGTCCGGTAACTCGCATCTTACAGGCCCTCCAAATTAATCAATAATGCCAGTTAAAAAGACGAAAGAAACCTTTCAGGAGAAAAATCGGGAACAGAAAGGCAAGTATTCCTTAGGAAATCAGGAAATTCTATTCACTTATATAGTACGATATATGAATGGATGCAATTACATAATTCCTCAATTCCATTTTCCTCCATAACGGGTTTTCCAAATCATCTACTAATTGACCTGTTTACACTCAATTGTAACCTTTCCTCAATCTATCTTAAGTTCCGATGACCTCAAGTCCCGGTCATAACAACAAATAAATATATTTCCACTTCCATAACTGACTCACAAATAGATTTTTAATGTGATGGGGTTATCTGTCTGTTTGTTTAATAAGTACTAAGGGAAATGTACCATATTACAGTATATTAAGGCATTTTCTACTTTGAGGATGATTTTCAGAAAAAGTAAAATTTATATTTGAAAATCATATTATTTTGGTTGTATTTAAAGTATAGTTCGTGTGGTATTATAAAAATCATGACTATACGGGCTGTTTTCTTATTTTGCGATAAAAATTAAAATGACCCGGCATAACGTACTATACTGGCATAGTTTAAGTACCTTTACCTTAGATATTTCTCACTCTCGGACTGCCTCGGTGGTGTAACTACTGCATGCACGGTACGACAGCGCTCCGAGGTCCTGGGTTCGAATCCCAGGACGGGCAAAGTTATATTTGGGTTTTTCTACTCAGTATCAGCCCGGAGTCTGGGATTTGTGCCTGATATGGCGATAGGCTCGCCCCCTATCACACCATGGGACGGAACACACTTGGCAAAAAGTGGGTGTCCTGGTTGTGCCTCTGCATACCCCTTCGGGGATAAATGGATGATGTGTGTGTCTATGTGTATTCCTCATTCTGTGCTATTACCTTTACCCAGTCAGGCCAGTCTCAATGACTCCAAACGTTTAAGTAACCGGAGTTTGCTATCGCAACTCGAAAATTTGAAGTTACGTTAACTGTTACTTATGTTTCAATATAAACTTTGAATGCATGACCGATTAGTGCACTGTTGAGAGTATTCCCGCCAAATCGTTTTATTTTTGCATTGAGAACTAGTAATATTATGTTCTTATTTAATTTTTTTTACTATAATTCTTTTCAATATTTTTAAATTCCATTTTGCTGAAAGCAATGTAAATAACATAGGTAAGCGATTCGACCGCCCATAAACAGTAGAAACACCATCCGACACCTTAAATTACAAAGTATCATTTGGTATTCCACTGCGATTGCCATCCTGAGTTAAGATATTATGTCCAGTAGTTACTACTGCAATGTTCTTCAAATCAGAACGCAACAGTAATTGCGCACTGCTGCTTGGCGGCAGAAATAGACATTGCGGTGTTACCTACCTAGACGGAAAATATAATTTTCATAGGAACACAGATACTCATCAAAAGCAAGTAAGTATTTCTATTGTTTTTAAGTTATTGAGACCGGCCGTTATACCGAGTACAGACGAATAGTCACGAACAGCTTATTCGGGTGCATTTGTTACTTATAATTATTCATAGTTTTATTTATGCGCCAAGTTATTCGAAGAATTACTCGCCAATAGTCTAATTGAAGCAATGACCGTTTCTTCGTCATTCTGTAGATCTGTTTTTGTTTTTGCGTGTAAATACAGTTCTCTATCTACTATAATGCTATGGAATTATTATTGAATCGGTTTTCTTATGTTCGGTGTTATGAAGCTAGGATTTCGTACATATATATTCTTCATGGAGTCTTCTTCCAGGGCGGGTAGGTAGTATTCAATGCTCTGCGGTCTCGGTTTTGAATGCTATGTCGGCCAGTGGTATTAATATTTTTTGGTTAATATCAGGCTAGAGTCTGGAATCTGTGTCCGATATGGCAATAGGTTTGCTCCCTGTTACGGGACGGACCACATATGACGTAAAGTCGGTGCCCAAGTTGCACACCTGCCTTCCCATTTAGGAATAAAGGCGTGATGCATGTTTTCTTTTGTTTATGTTATTCAAAGATTATTTATATGCATTAATGTCACTCAACCGATTTTGTTTACGGTCGGTGGCAATAAAGATTACAAAGGCTACTTTCGAGGGGACATGAAAAATGTTGGAGTCAGAATAAATTTTGTTGGACATGCTTAAAAAAAAATGAACCCTGAAACCTTAACTACACTGCCGAGGCAATAGGTAGGTACTATTATAAATTGTTAAATGTATAATATCCAAAATCAGATACCGTAGATTACCTCCTGCCTACATATAAACGTATATCTTATGTTAGTAAATATTTAAGATAATTATATTTAACGCATAAAGCTACCAGGTAATAATAATGTTAAATGTGTGATATTATTTTTCTCGCGTAAACATACTTGTGATCACTTGGACGTTTTTACCGGTATATCCAGTCGGTCATTACCTACTGTTATAGAGCTATGAAGGTTTAGACATGGCTATATATCACTTAAGATTTTTTAAAATTTATAATAAGTTACACATATTTTAACTATGACATATTATAGAAAAATAAATGCGTAACATGCATCATCATCCACATTAATATTGCGTTAATAAATGGAAACTATAGCGGTGACTAGTAGCAGACTCCCCGTCGCGGTACGTTGCCTGCAAGATACACCTCGTAACGGCGAGTATCCGAAACAAGGTGTATCCAGGCGCCGCTAGTGACATTTTGCCCACCAATGAGGTGTGCCTGCGCGCCACCAGAGAGAGTCACGTAGTCCATGGCGCGCGAGTGTACTTATGTTAAGTTAGTTGTTAAGTGCATTAAAGTTTACGCTGTAATAAATGGACTCTTATTGAAGTTGACCCACCCCGACTATAAAACACATATTCGTCTTTAGCAGAGGACTAACATTGTATCTAAAATTATTTATGAATAACGAATATTTTTACCATAATCCCAGTTTCCCTTTTTACTAGTTTTGTAGTTTAGCGTTAATATGGCGTCAGTGTGAATACATTTCTGACTGAAAGTGTGTAGTAGAATTGGGGCTTGAATAATTTAAATTAATTTTTATTTATATTATTTTTTTCGCTCCTTACACTTTTTTTTATTTTACATCAACGGTTCGAGTAACTTGAAGTAAAGTTTTATTTTGAAAAATATGTGGTTTAATTTAGTAACGCGATATCAAAATGACATGTTTTACTATGAAGCTCTTCGATCTAGAATCTAGACGAGGTAGATCTTCAATTATGCTTATCTAATGGCAGTAACCATCCTTTATAAATAACTTCTAGCGACCGACGTATCATGGAAAAATAATAAATAAATAAATAATAATATTAAATCTTTATTTGGAATAATAATACAGTTTTTTTTTAAAACACAATGTTCGATAATATCTGCATTAGTTGGGTAACTGTGTTGCAGATATTAAATGTTACATACTTAATGAATAATTCTAATGTTGCGATTTTTCTTCCTCTTTCCCTATTTGCGTCTCATTTGATGATCTTTTGAATTCGTATTTCAAATGTAAGACAGTTTTGACTGACCGTTTAGAACTATATTCAATCATGAATTAAGTTTGATATAAAAAAGATATTATACAATACTTTATTTGTATTTTGTTTGACGTTGCTCTTGGGTCTGGATGAAATCACCGTCAAGAGTTTGCTGTTTGGCATACTGATCTAGATCCTATTGGCACTGTTGTAGGACATATACTATCGACACTGGGTGAGTACCTGAGTACTTAAGTCTAGGTAGCCAAAAAATGATTTTTTCCCTTCCTCACAAGAAGTTAAATTTATTATAAATTATGTTTACCACCCAACCTGCGACCAATAAATGTGGTTTCTTTCTACTTAATTTTAATGTTAATCGAACTCTGAGCACTGTTTTTTCTAATAATAAGCGTCCACGAACATAACCTATCTAACAGATAATTATCACGGCGTGCGTAAAAAAACTACACCATTCTAAGAATGGGTAATAAATACATTGAGTAAAAATATTTACGTCACTCCAAGGTCGTCCTAATGTATTGATCAATCTTTTAAATGCTTGTAATTTATTAAATTTTGTTTAATATTGTATGTTAATAGGGTACCGGACTCATTTTTGTTCTTTACTTTTATCAAATATTTACATAATATAAATTATAACACAGAAGGAATTTTTAAAATCCGGTAAAAAATCAACAAGTTATAAGTCTTTGAAATTCGGTGGAAGGGGTAATTAACAAGAAACAGAAAAGAGACGAAATATCCACATGTGACGTCATCGGGAATTACGACGCGAGCGAAAGAAAGAGATGAAGCGATATCCCCACATCGCGCCCACTTCTGCACATTACAATATTTTAAATATGAATTACTCGTTCATTTTTAAACCAATTTTTATGCAGTTTTCGCAGCAGTGCTTCTTTTTCGTATTATTAACCATTACATATGGAATAATGGACAAAATCAAGCATAGGCCGGTCCCCTATTCTACCTATAACTGACTTTTTGATTTAATTGGATAATTATAGACTACAGTACCTAAAAAATAAGGTTTCAATCAATATTGAAGTAATAAAGAATCAAATTATTCCAGTCTGCATCTATAATCACTCATTGTTAAAAAAGGAGACTGGCTGGAATACTTATAACCTATTCAACTCCATATCAGCATCGCCATTGTAACAGAATTCAGGAAAGCTGTGTCCTGTGACGATACTTCCGATTCCATTCACAGGTTGTCTGGAAGAAATCGCGGAATGCGATGAGGCCGCCAATAGTACTATTGTCTTAATTTTATAATTAAATTGTAATAAATAAATAAATAAAATACTCGTAGAAGATGTAATATAAAAAATATATAATGTAAATATTTACCTATTATAATATATAAAACCCCAAAAATACCGTATCAGTTTCACAGTAATAATTAGTTTTCCTCATAAATTATATTAAAAAAAAACCTGGCCTTCACGATGCCGTGTCTGTACTTTCCGCGCAGACAATGCTCCTGCGCAGGCATCAACAAACTCGAGCTCAGTCTGTCGCCGGCAGTGACAGAATACGATCATGTGGATCAAGAGCGTCTGTTTGTTCGCAACCATTGCGGGCTGCTTGGGCCAACGAGGGGGTCCATACAAGGTGCCTGATGCGAAACTCGAAGCTATCTACCCCAAAGGCTTGAGAGTCTCTGTGCCAGGTTAGTGATACAAAATGCATTCAAAGGTTTATTCAACTGCAAATTGTCATTTACCTGTATGTTTTGAGTCGTCTCTTTGTGATATGAGGAAAACTTGTCAACAATAAGATCCATCTTAAGTCTTCAGATGCTAATCACGAATACGGAGATCATAATCACATTGTTATAATATGTCAATAAAATAATACCTATAGTCTAGTCATAAAATTAATGACATCGTATAATTTTGCATCGTCTTCGCAATAAAAAATAACAAGAAATTAGCCAGTAGCAGCAAGTAACCAGTTTTTAATGTTGTATCATAAATTCATTTTAAAAATTTTAATTCTCACCTTATTAGAATTCATATAAGGTCGTACACAGATCGTAAAACGGACTGAATTCAAGTAGCGAGGTATTTTGCGAACGTAATGGCTAAATTAATATAGCAAGTTTTCCGTTCGCACAAATTATGCAAATTCATAAAAAAAAAACTTTTTCAACTATAATTTATCTATGTTTTTCTCATCTTGTTCCGTATTAATAATTCTATGTTTTTTTGCTTTCCTTAAATGGACTAAGCATTTATGATTTCACTTATGTAACAAATGGGTTTGATCACCTACCATCATATTCCTCATTTGTCCCATTTAATGTATTGCTGATTTTGAACCTACGATATTTAATTCTTGAACTCTTTCGAACAATTATTATTTAGCTGAAAGCGTTGCATTTTCCGACGCTGATACCACTTTAGTTTCGTTTATTTATCCTTAATAATAGCGACTCCAACGCGCAACAAGCGAGAAGTCCATAAAAAGGAAGCCATAGTGCTAGCCCAGTTTTTGGGATAGTAGCAGAAGGCCTTGATGGGCTTAACGAATGCCGTGGGGAGATTTCGGGTTCAATCCCCGGGTCAGGTAAAAAAGTATTGAGGTTGCAATATTGGCCGCGAGTCTCCTGTGGCTGATAAATCGATACAGAGTCGGATTACTTGGCACCTAGCATTGCTAGCGATACGAGTTATATCTCTGTCTACCTCTGAATAAAGGCGTGATGCCGTTTACGTATATTTAGACAGCTGTGAGGCAATAAGCATCTCTAAAAAAGAGCTCCAGAATCGATATTTGCACAATGCGCTTAGATGACACATAAGTAATTTGCATATTTGAATGTGGGGTGTGGCTTTATAGTTGAGGTGTTGCGTGGTACGCTTTTCCTAGATAAATAGGGTTTAATAAGTTAAACACCCACTTTAAAGTGATTGAAGTAAATGAACGTTATGCTCAATAAAACAAGCCGATTACAAATTGAAAAAGTGGCTTGTTTCCTTGCTCACGTAATAAGGAAGGTAGATTTACCCGAATATGTTCATTTTTGTGCAAAATAATAATAGCTAATAGTGAAAATAATTTCAATTGACTTTAGAGAAGTTATAATTTTGCCGTGCTAAGCTCAAAAGCGGTATCTCAAAAAAAATCAAAATCTTGATTTTTATGTCGTCAGATAGCTTAAAGAAATACCCATCCAATGAACTTATCTAAATAACGGTAACTTGTTTAGAACTTGTTAAAAAAAAACCTTAAAAAACGTTTATCTATATCAGTTTTACGTACAAAACCATGTAACTATATTTACAAAACTTCGATTATCTCGAAATAAGGTTTCTAGGACATACCGATTTTGCGGCAGAATTTTGGTATGAAATCTTTTGTCCCTTTTCCGGAAAACGACGACCGGCAGAACTGCAAAGTGACATCATTTTGGGTTCTCTTTGTAACGATATGTTTTAAATTAACTTATAACTGTCAATTTTTCAAATGACGTGTCTATTTATCAATATTGTTTTTATTGCTTTGAGTACCAAGACGAGCTTGCCGTTCGCCTGATGGTAGGCGATACGACCGCTCATAAATAGTAGAAACATCAAACACCTTGAATTACAAAGTATCGTTTGGTATTCCACTGCGCTCACTATCCTGAGACATGAAATGTTAAGACTTATTATGTCCAGTAGTTAAACTGGCTACTACAGTAAACATTTTCAATTACTTGCAATGTTGATACTTTGGAATTATATTAAATAAGAAATAACCATAGACGTTGTTATCTACAAACATTGTATGAATCACTGCAGAAAAGATGTCATCTAAGTGCATATTAAATGCAAGACAGTTTTGTTCGTTAACTCTATTTGTGCTGAACGAATTTTGTTAAAGTTTTTACTAAAAATAATCCATAATCATGCATGAAATATTTACGCAACTGAATTTGATACAAGTACCTATCTAATATAAAATATTAGGTTTTATTTTTATCACTTAGGACTATAGTCAAAAATATCTTTGATACGAAAATAAAATAATAAAAAATTAAAATGCTCCTCTGATTGAAAATAAATAAAAGTATAAAAGATATTAATATATTAAAAAATATTTTAAATAATTATATAATATTGACACGTTAAATAATTTTCATTATCATAATTGAAAACGAAATTAAGAGAGCTCTTCTTGAGTGAATTATGATGCTTGCTAGGGCAACCAGTAAATACTTTTCTAGTGAGTTTAGGAACTCACTAGAAAACTATGTAATGAGTCTTTTTTTCATTATATAGTTTGTAATTTATAAAAAATAATGCGTCATACGAAGAGTGCTCCTTTTATTTATACTAGTTTTTAAATTAAGTGTTTACATTCAAAGGCTGCCCGGTGTAAGTGTATGTGTAGTTGCTGATATATGTGTCTGTGTGTAGTCCAAAATAAAATAAATAATATATGAGTCTCAAAAATATAATCCTATTAATATTATAAATGCGGAAGTTTGTGAGGATGGATGTATGTATGTTTGTTCCTCTTTCACGAAAAAACTACTGAACGGATTTGGATGAAACTTTGATGAAACTCATAGGGTACAATTTATAATGATTTTGTGTAATGTGGTCATAATATAACGATACATATCAAGTAAGTCGGAAAAAGTTCATCCCGGAAAACTCCTACACGCGGGCGAAGCCGCGAGCAAAAGCTAGTAAATAATAAATCTTTATTTAGCATAGTAATAAAGTTTTTTTGAATACAATGTTCGATAATACATTGTGTCGATACGTACTTAAATCAAAAACAAATAATGTGTTGCGGGTGTTTACGTTGCTCTTTCAAATCTTAGCATTAAAATGACATTTGAATATGCAAATTCATATAAATACTTTACGAAATAATAAGAATGCAATACAACAGAATATATTAATTAAAATGTATTGTAGAGCCTCAGGACTCAAGAAATAAGACTGTCAAGATCAAACTCAAAATTGAAAACTTACACTCAAGGATAACCAAATCTTCTCATTAGTAAATCCATGAGTTTTCTTTTAAAACTATAGCTAACCAATTATAAACTGCATAACAAGCCTATTGTTTCCTTATGTATAATAAAATTCAATTGTTACTTATTAAACTTTTTAAACGCAGTTCAGTTTAGGTATGTGAGATTGGTTAAGGAAGTTAAGACTTAATATACATCCTAGTTATTGTAAACGGGAAAGCCGCAGCGAAAACAATGCGCTTCAGTGGGAAAGCCGATAACTAACTGGTCAATCCTTTCACATTCCATCATAATTGAATGATTTTTATTACAAGTAAATGAGACTATCAAGTTGCTCGCCTGATGACGTCACGACTGCGCATGAACAGTAGCAACATCTGAATTTGAACACTGAAGCATTGAATGGCAGTGTTGACTTCAAAATTGATAACCAGTATATACCTGTTATGTTAGATTATTTTTTGGTTTTTGAAGGTGGTTTAATTTTTTGTTAAAAAGTTTTTATTAAAGCGTCCATTTTCAATGTATTGTATAAAATAATCAAATATCTGCTCCCAGTTCAAATATAACCATCACAAAAATAACAGCTCAAATATAAATGGGAAAAAATAATAATCACCATGAAAATCTTGGGTAAACCGGTATTGCAAAATATAAGGAAAACTCAATTCAAAATAAATACGTTATAAATATAACTAGTTAAACAATTAGCTAGTGTTCTGGTTTGTAAATGATGCATCAAAACATATTTGATGCGGAGTTTGACATAAAAAATAATTACAATGAACTCGAAAAAAAGATTGTAGTGGGACCATTTTCAGAATCTACTTCGACTGGTGGTAGGTCTCTCATATGTGACAGTCCGCTTGGGTAGGTACCACCGCAATGTCTATTTCTGCCGCCAAGCAGCTGTGTGTAGTCATTGTTGTGTACCGGTTTGAAGGACAATGCAGCCAGTGTAACTACTGGACATAATGGGACATAACATCTCACGTCTCAGGATGGCGAGCGCAGTGGAGTACCCAACAATACTTAGTAATTAAAGGGTTGGATGATGTTTCTCCTGTTTAAAGACGGTTGTATCACTTACCATCAGGCGAACGGCAAGCTCGTCTCGTCATTCAAAGCAGTAAAAAAAACTTTGATATATAAAAACTAAGCACGTCAATCAGTCCACAAATGAGAGTAATCGTATAATATAAAAAAATACAGTTACACGAATCAAAAACCATCGCCTTTTTTGGAACTCGGTTAAATATTGAAGACAAACGAGCCCCATACCATAAATATTTTTGACGTGGTCATGGCAACAAAAGACGCCTTACGGACTCTAGTCATCTTAAGAGAGCAATGGATTTTGGTCTCTTCTGCCATGATTTGGGGTTACAAGAACATACTCACATCCAAAACCGATCTAAAGAGGTCTAAGGATATAGACCAATGTTATGTAAACTGGCCGCGTTATATTATGTATCTTTTTGAATTATTGTATTTGGAATGAAATAACAATGTACTGTTATTAAGCAATGTGTGCTAGTCTAATACGGTTGTCTAACGTGTCAACTCTATTAAAATATAAGTTCCTATTCTACGGAAAACCTGGTTTATTTTCCACACTTACTCTGCAAGGGCGACTCGAAGCCCAAGAGTTTGCAGCCATATCAGACCAGCGTAAGAGTCGACTGGCGAAGAATATTCACTTCTCGACAATCCATACTCTATTTAGAATTCAAGCCACTTCCCATCACAGGAGTGGAGTCACGTTGTTGTGCCTATAATAAAAAATACCAATCCTGCTGCATATTCTATCAAAATTGCCACTAATATAAAGTTGGAAAGATTGCTAGTGTTTATTTATTTGAACGTGTTAATCTCTTAATTAAAATATTGCTTTCAACGACGACACGAGCTTGCCGTTCGCCTTATGGTAAGCGATACGACCGCCCATAAACAGTAGTAACCATCCAACACCTTGAATTACAAAGTATTGTTTGGTATTACCATGCCCTCGCCATCCTGAGACATGAGATGTTAAGTCTTATTATGTCTAGTAGCTACACTGGCTATAATCTCATTCAAAGCAGAACACATGAGATTATGAAATTCTTTCACCAATAGAAGTCTGTGTTATCCCAACTACTATGTATTATCCTCAGATTTAAATGGCTTGCAGTTGTAAGTAGAAACACGTTTATCTGGAAACTCCATTTTATAAATATGAACAGAACGTTACTAAAAATAAACGATGAGATGATTAGACGAGGAATGAATTACCAGATTAATTTATACACAAATACACTTCATTTGCATTTAAAGTCCGCAAACTCTTTCATGTAAATTAATATATTAAATTAAAGGTAAATAATTTATTATGGAATTGGGTTTTTTATCTCAAACAGCTGCAATCTTGTGTGTCGTATTTATAAAGTGCATGGGAGATTATTTTGTAGCATAATTATTAGTCAGTATGATTACAGAACATTTCGGGATTTGAAGATGCCTCAGAAGAATAAACAGGGGCTCGTCTTGCTCTTTGGTTGTTTAATAATACATTTTTGTTTTTATAAAACTTTGTACAACTAATATTTGTCTATTTCTATCTCGTTCTGTTCTAAAATCGATAGTAAATTATATTGTTTTGTTGTCGTCGAATATTATTTCATATAATTATAAAACTTAATGTCCTATCTGAGTAGAATTAATACTCGTATTGGTATTGGTATTTAAATCACGTTGGGTTTTTTCGTTTGTTTTCGAAACATGATTTCCAAAACCCAGTTTCTAATTTGAAATCAAAAACCTGTATACTGAACTGGTTTGCCTCAAATGTCTTTCTCAAGGCTCAATTTTTAAGGAAAATCCTGTATATATTTTATATTGAAGTATTTTACTACCTTGATGGTTTATTTGCGTTGCGATATAACTGCCGTACTGGGGTCTTGGGTTTGATTCTCGTGTCGAGTAAAGTGTTTTTGAGGGTTCCGCTCAATATCAGCGCGCAGACTGAGTTTTATGCTCGATATAGCGATACATTCATCATCTATCACATAATGGCACTTAATACACATGAAAAGTGGTTGCACTAGTTTGATCTCTGCATACTCATTTTAGGAAAAAAGGCGTTAGTGTATGCTTTGATCTTAATAAATTATCTGATAGAGCAAGAGCCCGTGAACCCCAGACCTTCGTTATTTTATAAAAGCTGAAAGTTTGTCAGCGCAGGCTCCCAACACAGGTAACAACCATGGGCCATTATGAAGTTTGGGCTACAGTGGCTTTGGCAGGTATACGGTACTAAAGGTGTGTAAAATACCGATTTAGTTTCATCAAATAATAAAGTGAGATTGTATGGTATTACCTTCAGAAAATTATTAAAAATCACGTTATTCATTGACAGACACTTAACATCGTGGCAATCCCTTGCCAGACACCCTTAATGTTCATGAAATTATAATTTTATTTACGTTATAGTATAGAAGCTGATTTTTATATATAGTACTTGGGTAATAAGTAAATAATGTTTCCTCGTTAGCCAGACGTTTTTGATACACACACACCTTTTACACACCTTTAATACCGTGTACCTGCCAAAGCCACTGTAGCCCAAACTTCATAATGGCCCATCGTTGTTACCTGTGTTGGGAGCATGCGCTGACAAACTTTCAGCTTTTATAAAATAACGAAGGTCTGGGGTTCACGGACTCTTAGACTATGACATTAATAGGATATTTTACTTCTACAGAGTACAAACATACATACCATTACGTCTCTATCCTATAGGGGTAGGTAAAGACTATGGATTGCCACTTTGCACGATTCTGGCATACTTCTATCACTTCCTCCACCTTCAGCAATCTTTTCATGTATTTTATCGAGTGTAAATCTTATAAGATTTTAGATACCATAAATATCGTAAATTACAATCCTTTTTTACATTAAAAATACAGGTTATTAAACCGAGACAGCGAAAAACAAAAATTGGCAACTAACGCATTTATAATGTTGCCAGTGTAATGTATTGTATCTCATTAAAATTATGTTTATTACAAGAATAACCGGTTATTATTGATTATAATCATTATATACATATTCTGGACGATGGTCTGTAGGTTCATTGCCTTGAAGACATAGGCCGAGAGGTCCAAAAAAAATCAAGTCAATGACCGTAAAATTAAACTTTTTATTGCACCTAGTTGTGTACAGTTATTATTTTAGTAATTTAGATTGTTTTTTGGTCTGAAATAAATGTGGTCTCATAAATTTTCGTTGCGATGATTGTATCTATACGAAATTGTTTATGAAACATACATGGTTAAGATAGGCCAGTATATTTCTAAAGATCATCGAAAGACAAAATGTTTTTGCCGATATTATTTTTTTTATTTGTCCACGGCAAAGTGACTCCACTGCACCTGATGGTAAGTGGAGTGGGGTCCAATAGAATGTCGACTGACGAGAGATTACCCCTCGGCAGTCGACACAATTATGTCCGCCTGTTGGAATTTGATATACACAGGCTGATCCCGGAACGCGACACGCGTGGGCCATTGCCAAAAGGCCAAACCCACCATGGGTTTTAACACCGTGTGTACGGTCATGGTCGCTATTCGGGTCGATATAATATATATCTTACCACCATCTTACTATTTTTACTACATTATACTTAAATCTGGTTTAATTTAGTGCATTACAATAACTGGGTCGGAAATGATACTCACTTTTCCATTATAAAAATGCATCGATTAAAACACAGCTATATTTTAGACCCCTAAGAAGAGACATCTCAATTGCCTAATTCAAACTTCACTGAGAATCTAGTAAATGGTAAGTCATTTTATAATTATAATTTGCAGTTGAATAAACCAAATCAAATGCGAGTGGCAGTCTTTTTTTTAAATGATTTTATCCAACTTGATATATTTGAGCGTCAGTGTAAACAAAATTGCAACCTTCATGATATAGCAATAAAGGCAAAGATCATTACGATACTACGGAAAAATAAAGGTCTTTGAAGGATAGCCTGTTTTCGATAAAGGCTTTTTTGTTATGATAAATTAAGTATATATTCAGTGAGTAGATGGATTCTAATCACAATGACTTTGATGGTAATAACTACTGATGGTCCAGAAGTCCGCAAGGCAACGGTTCATAAGAGCTACTTTTTGCACGATGTAAACGGCGTAGAGCAATTTAAGAATTTCGAAATTTTGATACAGCATCTTATTATTGGTACAACTTTCCAAAATGTGATAAGCAGCGGTTCAATTATTACGTAACGCAATTTGGAAGAGAGGCGGGTTCTTGTTACAGGCGCGGGAGGTGGGTTCGTACAACTCGTTATGTAACATTGTATTTTTTATTTAAAAACAATAGCAAGGATATTTTAGCGATTTTCCGGTACTTTACGAAAAAAAATGTAATTTTAGAGTTACATAACTTTTGAGGGGGGCGGGAGCGTACAGGAAAACGTTACGGCGCGATACATTTTCAAAAATCTTCAAAAAATGCGTTACGTAATACTTGAACGGCACCTAAAACAGTATAGCAAAGGCGGAAAGCCCTTAAAATAAATGGTATTTCTGCAGCCATAAAATGCCTAACCGTTGATGTTGGGTACAATAATTGCTATGCCATCAAAGTTTATTGATCTATATACACCGGTAAGTACATAGAAACCTAATTTCGGATCGAAGGAGGCCTTACTAATAAATAGTATTTATAAAAAAACAAAACCTTCATTATTCCTACACCACTTCTAAACATTTTTCAGATGATGGATACTCCCTATTTGCCTTCCACGGCAAGCTCAATGAGGAGATGGAAGGTTTAGAGGCTGGCCATTGGTCCAGAGACATCACCAAAGCGAAACAGGGCAGATGGATATTCAGAGATAGGAACGCCGAACTGAAGCTTGGAGACAAAATTTACTTCTGGACTTACGTTATCAAGGATGGATTGGGATACAGGCAGGACAATGGAGAATGGACTGTTACAGGTAAGATAATGTTATAACCGATTTGAGGTCATGAGGATTCGAGACGGTGATGTTGATGCAAAGTATTGGCAGAATGGCAAGGATCATTGTAGTAAAAGCATTAGAATACAAGGTCTACAAGTAAAGCAGCAAATCTATGAACACATTGGTTGTGTTTGAGTTTAATAACTAACTTCTTTCCAATTGTAATGAAAGTATTTCCTATCTTTAATAGCTATGTGTACACGATTATTTGTTTCTAAAATGGTAACCGATACGTCTTCTTAATAATTGGTATCATCTAATCTATAACATGGTCCGACGACATTCATAGGATCGCTGGTGGACGCTGGATGAGGAGAGCGGAGGACCGAGCAACGTGACGCGCTCTAGGGGAGGCCTATGTTCAGCACGGGACAGTTGTAGGCTGATGAGGAATCTATAACATACCAACCATATCGTCAATATTTGTTACAGAATTCGTCAATGAGAACGGTACAGTGGTGGACACTAGTACAGCGCCGCCACCAGTAGCGCCGGCCGTTTCAGAGGAAGATCAATCGCCAGGTCCTCAGTGGAGACCTTGCGAAAGATCCCTGACTGAGGTCCTTGGCCGCGAACGCGTTTGCAAAGGCAGCCTTGTCTTCAGCGAGGACTTTGATGGTTCCAGTTTGGCCGACTTGGGCAATTGGACCGCTGAAGTCAGATTCCCTGGCGAACCGGTTAGTTACAATAGGATGTTTTTTGACAGGATTTCGAAATGACTTCAATGCTGATGGAGTGGAGCAATTTCCAGAGTATTGGTTGAGAAGTGATAATTACCGCTTGACAGTCGGATAATCATGCACACATGGATATACATAACTTGATTCCAAATCATGACACATTTAGGTACATGAGTTACTATGGCTAATTTTACGTCAGTTTTACCTGGCGTATGATCCCTATCTAGACGAATACCATCTTATAAATACCATAACACCAGTCAGCGTAGTGAAAGTTTTATGTTTGTTGGCAGGACTACCCGTACAACTTGTACACGACGGATGGCACTGTGGGATTCGAAAGTGGGTCTCTGGTGGTGAGACCCGTAATGACCGAGTCCAAATACCACGAGGGCATCATATACGACCGCCTCGACCTTGAGAGGTAAGCTTTATGATCAATGCCAGATTTATATTTTTTATGAGTGTGGGTCACTTTATTTTAGCTGCTCCATGTAGGTAGGTTTATGTATGTGTGTAGGTTTTTAAAATACTTAACAATTTTCAATTTTTTTGTATTATGGAAGGCACTAAAGAATAAACGAATGATTAATTAAATCGAGTGAGCGTCCTCTGAAATCTGCCGCCCCTAATAGGCTGCCGCCCATAGCCTCTTTACAAATCCAGGACTATTTATGATGATGATGTGTGTGAATTTGAACAGTAATAAGTTATATAAGAAAGAAACTATATGAAAACAATAAATATCGATTTGGGAATGAGGTAGAAATTCATATTTAAAATATTGCTAGTATTTTTGGGGACGGTAGCCGTGCTTAAAAGGGGAGGAAGTGGAAATAAAAGTTCAGACAGAATACAGTAGGACATTATCTTTCCAGATGTACAGGACAGCTGGGCACGCTGGAATGCAGGCGAGAAAGCAGCGGCGGTCAGATTGTACCACCTGTGATGACAGCTAAACTGGCCACTCGACGCAGCTTCGCGTTCAAGTTCGGCAGGATCGATATAAAGGCGAAGATGCCGCGCGGGGACTGGTTGATACCAGGTAATAAGGATCATTTTAACCTCGTATAAATAAAAAAAGCGGTGATAGCCTAGTTGGGTGTGGAACGGACTGCCGAGACGAATGTCCGCAGGCTCAAAATTAAAGGGCACACACCACTAACTTTTCTAAAATCATGTGTGTATTCTTTGTGAATTATCGTATGCTTTAACGGTGAAGGAAAACATCGCGAGGAAACCTGCACATCTGAGAAGTTCTCTATAGGAATTTCGAAGGTGTGGTGAAGTCTACCAATCCGCACTAGGCCAGCGTGGTGGACAAAGGCCTAATCCCTCTTAATAGTAGAGGAGGCCCGTGCCTAGCAGTGGGACAGTATATAACTTAGGACTGATATTATTATTTTTTATTACATATATAATACATATAATATACTAGGTATTACTCGCGGCTTCGCCCGTATGTAAAGTCTTTGAAGCTACAAAATTGTTTAAATCACTAGCGATCCAAAGCGTTATATGTACGACGCCATTGCCTTAATTAGGTTACAAAAAGGTTTCCCACGGAAGCAAATTACTGGGATAAAATATAGCCTGTATGTTAATCTCGGACATGGTCTATCCCTGTTCCAAATTTCATCTAAATTCGTTAAGCGCTTACAGCATTTTCTTCTAAGAAACGTATAAACTTGTTTACGTGTACAAAGTCGTTTAAGAGTTACTTCCGTACTTGATAATGCACGTCATTTTGGGTAATTGCAATCTTTTCTTCTACCTTTAATTTACCAATATAATTTATTTACCCCAAAAACGGTTACAACACTATTTACGAGCATGATATATTTAAAAAAAAAACACAATAATCCCTTTATTTTTTTTCAGAACTCAACCTCGAACCTTTAGATAACATATACGGCAACCAGCGATACGCTTCGGGTCTCATGCGGGTCGCGTTCGTGAGAGGAAACGATGTATACGCTAAGAAGCTCTACGGAGGTCCGATAATGTCCGACGCGGACCCGTTCAGGTCCATGCTGCTGAAGGACAAGCAGGGGTTGGCCAACTGGAATAATGATTACCACGTCTACTCGCTGCTGTGGAAGCCTAGTAAGTTCTTCGAAATTAAGTCCATTGAGTACCTCGCTCCCTTAATAAAGTAACGGCCTATTCCAATATTGTTAATTTGTGGGAGTCGTCCAAAAACTCATTTCTGTTTGCGACGTTTTTTATTTTTCCTTTTTTTTGCATGCTATAGCTTTCATTTTTTTGCTCTTTAACAATTTCAATTTTATAGCAACTTAAAAAAATAGAAATGAGTTTTCTGACCATTGAATAATGTTGTAAGTACACGAAATTATATTTGCTATGAAGAAAAAAATATCGATAACACAAATCGATAAATTTCTCATCACCAGTTCTATGAATTAATATTGTCTTACGGACACTTCAAAAAAAACATTGACTTATTACTACATAGGTAATAAATACCTTTTTGAGCAACAATGGTCCTAAAGTCTGGCCTTAATTATACTGTTTAATGTCGTTGGTTAAAAGTAGACGCAGAATGTAAATGTTTGGCCACAGGTCTATATCCCAAATTAATAAAACATAAGCATTTATCCCGGAAAAGTAATAAAGAACACTTCAAGGAAATGTCGAAATCCTACATTTTTATCCTATCGCTTTAAATAGAAAATACGTAGTACGTAGTAATACCTACAACTTAACATTTAATTCTCTTTCCAGACGGTTTGGAGCTGATGGTGGACGGTGAAGTATACGGCACTATTGACGCTGGCGATGGCTTCTATCAGATTGCGAAGAACAACCTCGTGAGCCACGCCTCGCAGTGGCTCAAGGGCACCGTCATGGCGCCATTTGATGAAAAGGTATTGAATGAATGAATCCTTCCTAGCCGAATTTCGACCGCGGCGGCCAATCTCAACGGAGATCAGCCAGGCATGCAGGATATATTATAGTGCACAAGTGTGTGCGCACAGGGGCACTCTCTGTTCCTTCACTCTCATAGTTCGGTGAGATAGCAAGCCAACATTACCGGAGAAAGAACAGGCGCAGGACCAACGGCTTTACGTTCTTTCCGAGGCACTGAAGTATCACACCGCCAACTTAACTTAACCTTCGGAAAGGTATTACGAAGGATTTGAGCACTTCACTTTTAGAACTAAAGACTTATCATGTATGCACATATACACGTACACACACGAGTGCGTTCTCACACGCAGTTTAAGACCGGAGAGGCATTTAATTTAGTTTTTATCCCAAATAAATTGCTGTGTGACTTTTATTCCAAAAATAGATATCTATACAAAAGCATAAAAGCTAGTAGGTATCTACTAACCACATAACCGCATTATACCACAAACAATATTTTATTCCAGTTCTACATCACTCTGGGTCTTCGCGTGGCGGGTATCCACGACTTCACGGACGGTCCGGGCAAGCCTTGGGAGAACAAGGGCACCAAGGCCATGATCAACTTCTGGAACAATCGGTTCCGCTGGTTCCCCACGTGGCACGACACCAGTCTTAAAGTCGACTACGTCAGAGTCTATGCTCTTTAGATTAAGACAAGCGAAAAGACTCGTTTCCATAGTGGTATATTTTTAACTCGTCAATTTCAGGTAAAAGCATGTTTGGAAGGATATCGGATCGACCTTGTACGACAAGTAGAACCCGCCATGGCCCATCAAAGGTGTCGCGTTCTGGGATCTCCTGTGTTTCCAACAGGCCGGCATAATTGTATCGACTAGCGAGGGATAACTCAATAGTCTATTTGAACGCCACTCTACTTACTTTTAGGTGAAGTGGAGGTATTTTGTCGGGCTAGACAAAATGGAAGGAAATTTACGAGTTGCATCGAATGATTATCACTAAGTATTCGAATGATTCATTTCGTTGTTGGTGCAATAGGATGTCAAGGGTCAAAGGTACATTAAAAGAGAGTTTAAGGTGTTTTTTTACAATTAACGTTGATCGATACTTTACTTGTCTATTAAGTAAAGTATTATTTTGAAAAATACAAAATACTTGAGTTTACAGTATCTCTTGCGTTTATGGTACTGTCAAAAATATCAGTATTATTCATTTCCAAATTAAAATTTAATAACCTAAATTATTCTTCAAGTAAATGATCATTTATACCTCTGCCTTGATTATGTCCGTAAATATTGTAATTTAATACTCAGAAACAAAAATCAAAAGCTGTTAAAAATCTCATTGGATTTGGTCGAATATTCGATTCAATTTTAATCGATTATTGGTAATACTTAATATTTAATTTTAACCGATTACTGAACAATGATGATGCAATAGGCTCGAAATCTTTAACGAATAATCGACTAATTGCAATAATTATTTGATCCATTTAAAAACGATTTAAATGTTATTATAATATGATTTTTATGCATTTATATGTCTTTAATGATAACACAATGGTTGTGATTAAATGGTGGTTTAACAGAATATTTTTGTTTTCTTCTTTTGACATACCAAGTCGAAAGGCTTTAATCTTTACATAACAAAAGTATATTATATTGCTTATATTTTATATTTAAGTCAACTTTTTGGCAACTAAGAAATCTAGTATTCTTTTTCTATTTTTGTATCGCTGGAAAAGAAGTGCATTCTTGTTCTAATTATAAAGTTTTGGGCTGAGGTTTGATTCTCACTCAGTTTACTAAAATTTTCGGTATTCACAATAAATTTCCGATATTTCACAATTATACCGGTTCCAACAGGCCGGCATAATTGTGTCGACAGCTTAGGATTAATCATCTCTCGTCAGTCGACATCCTAATGGACCCCACTCCACTTACCATCAGGTGTAGTGGGAACACTTTGCACGTATAAAAAAATATGTCAGTTTTTAGTCGATAACCCCTTCTGAGGAAATTTACCCGACATGGCATTGTTTCGGTTCATAAATAATGAAATAATCAGATTGCTAAAACGGCAGTTGCACTGTTTATTCCTTCACGGAAAAGGCACGAATATACATCTATAAAAATATATCTTTATTCCTGTGTATATTGTTAATATTATTTGATAGCAAAAATACTCATACGTTTTGATTTCATACGTATCTCTCTTGAGATAAGCAAGCGAACTTCAACCTTAGCCTATTGATATTTAATGTCTGTAAGAGCAGCCGACAATAATAATACTTAATAATAAGCTGAGATAATGGCGCGACGACGTACACAAGAGGGCCGGCTGTGACTGAATGGATTAAGCCAGTAGATCAGACTCTGTGGCGTGCCTTGGGAGAGGCCTATGTCCAGCAGTGGACTGCAACGAGCTGATGATGATGATGTAGAGCACCCGTACAGATCTCACGACCTTTTAGAGTTAATTATATATATAACTAGCTTTTGCCCGCGGCTCCGCCCGCGTTATAAAGTTTTTCGGGCTAAAGTTTTCCGTTATAAAAGTCACGCTATTTATTTTCCCGGGAGCCTATGTTCTTCCCAGGGTCTCAAAATGTCTCCATACCAATTTTCATCTTAATACGTTGGGTAGTTTTTGAATTTAACACGTCCAGGCAGACAAATGCAGCGGGTGACTTTGTTTTATAATATATTTTTGTAGAACTTTTCAAGAGGAACAATCCCGTCATACATCATTGTTTCATAACTTTAACCGTTTACGCAACGGAAGCTCTCAAAACTAATAAATTTTCCCCGTTTTTGCAACATGTTTCATTACTGCTCCGCTCCTATTGGTCATAGCGTGATGATATATAGCCTATAGCACTCCAGGAACAAAGAGCTATCCAACACAAAAAGAATTTTTCAGTTTGAACTGATAGTTCCTGAGATAGCCATTACTACTCCGCTCCTATTGGTCATAGCGTGATGATATATAGCCTATAGCACTCCAGGAACAAAGAGCTATCCAACACCAAAAGATTTTTTCAGTTTGAACTGATAGTTCCTGAGATAGCCATTACTGCTCCGCTCCTATTGGTCATAGCGTGATGATATATAGCCTATAGCACTCCAGGAACAAAGAGCTATCCAACACAAAAAGAATTTTTCAGTTTGAACTGATAGTTCCTGAGATAGCCATTACTACTCTGCTCCTATTGGTCATAGCGTGATGATATATAGCCTATAGCACTCCAGGAACAAAGAGCTATCCAACACCAAAAGATTTTTTCAGTTTGAACTGATAGTTCCTGAGATAGCCATTACTGCTCCGCTCCTATTGGTCATAGCGTGATGATATATAGCCTATAGCACTCCAGGAACAAAGAGCTATCCAACACAAAAAGAATTTTTCAGTTTGAACTGATAGTTCCTGAGATAGCCATTACTACTCTGCTCCTATTGGTCATAGCGTGATGATATATAGCCTATAGCACTCCACGAACAAAGGGCTATCCGACACAAAAATATTTTTTCAGTTTGAACCGGTAGTACCTGAGATTAGCGCGTTCAAACAAACAAACAAACAAACAAACTCTTCAGCTTTATATAATAGTAAGTATAGAAGTATAGATTTTAATTGTTATTTAGAAATAATAATAATTATTCCTATTGTTTTGACGTATCATAAGTGCAACTTTGTTCGCCTACGTAATAAATTAAGAATTTTATTTTATTAAGAGTGTAGGCATCTATACAATAAGGTATGTAGTATGAATCGTCCGTGGTGGAACCACTGTCTTACGGAAAGGTTCTTTTTAAAATATTGGCAACTTATAATTGAGGATCATTTGATTTTGTACATTATAAAAGAGACCTTCTGAAACTGAATTGATATTCCTAAAGAACTCAGTCAGTAATTCATACATTAAATATTGCAATGTGCAGGGGCGGACGGGTAGCGGGGTTCTCACTTTACTTGTTTCTCACGGGGGCATATCCGTCTTTTTTGTAATTATAGTCGTTCTATTCGAAGGTCAGTTTTGTTAGCTGTATAGGTAAAAGGGGATTTTTAAGTTTTAGTAAGTTTTCTCTACATTTTCCTGAAGGCTGGAACAGAACATGCTTGACTAAAACTATCCGAAATACACATTTTCATTATATTTATCATATAAAAGATCTACCAACAGTGATGTCAGATGTCCTGACTTTACAAGAATATTTACATTTTTTATAGTGCAAGTACAAAGCGGCGATAGCCTACTTGGTCGTGGAACGGATTGCCAAATTCCTGCAGATTCAAAACCTAAGAGTACTACACACTTCTGACTATTAAAATGATGTGTGTATCTTTATGAATTATTGCTTGCTTTAAAGGTGAAGGAAAATATTTTGAGGGTGTGTGAAGTCTGCCAATCCGCACTAGGCCAGCTTGTTGGACTAAGGCCTGATCCCTTTCAGTAGTAGAGGAGGCCCGTACCCAACAGTGGGACAGTCAGACAGATACAGGGCTGATATTATATTATTAAAGGTGAAGGAAAATATCGTCAGGAAACCAACATATAACCTGAAAAGTTCTCTATAAGAATTTTGATGGTATGTGATGTATGACTAAGGCATAACACTTCTCAGTAGTAGAGGAGGTCCGTGCCCAGCAGCGAGACATTATATAATACAGGGCTGATGGTATATGTCAGTATATGCCGCTGGTATCGTACAGATGGCGCTAAACATAGCTGTGGCGATTTAGGATTTTGTAGGGGGAAAGGCTTTTTACTAGACTACATTTTTTTTAATAAGTCTCGCTTATCACGTAAGAACATTAACCTAAAAACGTCACTAAATTATTGGCTCGAAATAATATGGCAATTCTGCCTATCACCCAAACCCACACACAAAAAAACAACATTAAATCATAAACAAACAAATGAAATACCCATACAAAAATAATTCTTGAATATCGTAGCTGGTTTCAATCAACTTCAACCGCCCGACCTCCGGTATGACTTCATCTTTCTTTAGAATCGCAGGCGTCGGTAAATACGGATCAGTGTTTGATCGGTATTAACAAAACGCGGGGAATACCTCGACACACCGCATAGAAACCCATATCGACTGTTTCTTATGTTATTTCTATATATTTTAGGATTGGCGATGACGGACTAGTTCTGTTTCACACTTTACGACATATTAATTATCCATACTAAGATTAATACGTATTACGGTTTAATATTAAAATAACTATTACTATTTAAAGGATAAGGATGCGTTTGTTTGTTTGTTTGCTAATGGTAGAATATATTTTATATCGGCCATCATACACAAGGTGTTAAAATCCACCATAGTGGACCACGTGTATGGCGTGCCGAGATCAGCCGGTGTATATCCAGTTCTAACAGTCGACTGCCGAGGGGTAATCATCTCTATTGGACCCCACTCCATTCCATCAGGAGCATTGTGGTCACTGTTGTGCTTGTATAAAAACATATACGTGACACAATGATAAAATTCTCATTTTGTTTACTCTCACGCCTGATGCATGTCATTTCTTTAAAAACTGGTGTTAATTTAAATTGTTTACGTTAGTAATTTATCATGTATGTCCACCCTCCAGGTACATACATTTTAAAATTGCGATAAATCGCATATACTAATCTTGCTGTGCAAAACGGCTCTTAGCTAAAAAATACTGACACGACGTAATAATTATTTAACTTGTTTTATTCCCGCGACCTTCCGATATCGCCATTGATCCAACAGACCGCGGCCGCAAATCGCGCCGAGTAGACACATTGGCTGCGTGACGTAATTCTTTAGTTTATTTTGTAAATAAAAACAAGATATTGTAGAATTCCTTTTTCAAAAATTTTCTATTTAGAATCATTTAAAATTTGTTATGAATTTATAAAAAAAGTTTTAGTTTAATATTTTTTTTAATGCTTAATTATTTTATTTAAATTGTATTTGATTAAAATAGTCTATTAACTTTTTACACGTTAGCCATTTATTCCAGGCAGCTGTTCAAAGGAGGGTGAATAAAAAAAAACAATGTTAAAAAGTGTGTTTGTGTTGTTTTTGGTGAATTATTTGAACTCAGTGCGATGCCTCGAAGTTCCTGACGCGAAGTTAGAGGCCATATATCCTAAAGGACTAAGAGTGTCAATTCCAGGTATTTTATATTCGCTTCTGCAGCTTACTGTAGCCTTTATTATAATTATCTTGGATCTTTCTAGCTGCTTGGAGTTAGTAACTTCACGACCAATAAAGATATTGTCATTTTAGTTTGTTAAAAGTAAAATCATTAGTTAAAATACACTTCTAAAAGAAATCCTGCATTAAATAGGTTAGAATAAATATTATTTGTTTATTAAAATCTATAGCGGATTTTCTTTAAAATCAACTCTATCAAGCTGCTCGTATCTATCTCCAAACCAGCCAAAAAGATCGGGGATAATAATGCTCAGATATTTTTCAAATATTAAGTATTAAAAAGGTCGATAAATATATCAAAGTTTAGCTACATTTCTCGCAGTTATAGCTTGTTGATTGCATTGAACCTTTTTGACCTTCTAAGGCTGGTTTCATCCGTGGTCAGTCAAGTTAGATTATTATCACATTGGCGAATAGCGAACGAATTCACAGCGAAGCGTGCTTATCAAATGAAACCGTCAACTTTACTTGACCACGGATGAGAAACATGAGCTAAAACAATAATAATTGCTACAAGAGTAACAGACATTACTTGTGATGAGTTGTTTTGGATGATGAATTTATTTTCCAAATTATTCATAAAGGTTAAATTTAATGTTACATCTGAATTCTTGTGCTCTAAATCTTGCTATGCATGAAGTAATGTAGGTACTAATTTTCTTTATTTCTATTCATTTGCAACAAAACAATTCGGTCAATACCAAATTGATTCAATCAATTGTAACCAGCTTATTCACATATGCTTTTGCAATACAACACGCTTACCTTCAACATCATGGACATTTATGGACTTTCAGGGTCTTACATATTTAAGGGATTAAACCTATTAACTAATATCAATTCTATAGAACCTTGAAAATAACAGTTAAGGCCAGGGGGTCCTATTCCGTCTACGAGGGTAAATCCGTCTTTTTGCAATCACAGCCATTCGAATCAAGGTACAGCTTTGGCTGTATAGTTTTATATGGTATTTTTTGACGCTCTTACCTATACTGAAGCTGTCCTTCGAATAGAACGCCCGTAATTGCAAAAAGACGGATATACCCCCGTAGAGAGAATAAGGATCCTCTGACCTTACATTTGAAAGGATTTTTTAGCCCTATAACAAATATTGCTTGCGGGGAACTTAGATTAGGATTATCTTTTTAAATGGAAACAACAGAATGCCTACTTATCCTAAACAAGTATCTGGTAGAGTTACCAGGCATTGGAAAGTCTGCGGCTTCTAAAACGTTGCAGGGTAAATATGTTCGAATGTTCGTTCGTGTAATTCTCAAATATTGTTATGGTTCTCGGTTTACAGATTAAATTATGCCATAGTTGATCAAGAGTTAAAATAATTATATTATCTTAGGATTTGCTTGTAGGATGTATTTCATATCCGCCCGGATAGCCACAATCGTAAACAAGGTATTAAAACCCGCCATAGTGGCCCACGTAAGTGTCGCGTTCCGGTATCAGCCTGTGTATATCCGGTATACAGGGTGGTATAATTGTGTCGACTGCCGAGGTGTAATCATCTCGTCAGTCGACATTCTATTGGACCCAACTCCAATTACCATCAGGTGTAGTGGGGTCACTTTGCCGTTCTTGTATAAAGAAAAGGATCGGTCCAGCGTCTGTTGGACGTATTTATATTTAAAAGCGTATAATACCACGCTATGTATCAATTATCTTGAATTTTACAATCAACAAAAACCCATTATATTTGTATACATTTTTCACTGTTATTAAAATAGACGCTGATAATTAAAATATAATAGTTAAATAATGACTAAACCTGTTCTTTCAACCGATAGTTTACTTGACTATTACGATAAAAAGTGTTATATGATTTGACTTTAAATAACAGATTTGATAATTGCTTAGCATAAACGATCATTTTCAATTTTAACCACATATATTTTAGCAGCTGTATGTTCCAAAACTAGACTTAACTTTCTTGATCGTGGTGGAAGCCTTAGGCTTATGGAAGAATATCAAACTATATAACGACCGCGGTAAATACGTTAGTTAATCTATGTCCAGTAATGAAAGTAATATTGCTATACTGTGTACCTATGCGTCTATAGGAATAAGATTTAAAACTAATGAGTGACGAAACGAGCAAGTCACTTGCCCTGTGGTTAGCAACACGACTGGCCATAAACAGTAGTATAACTTTTCCCACTTTAAATTATAAAATACTGCATTGCACTGCGTTCCAAACAAAACGTTGCGTTCAAACCTTAGATGTTACTTCTAATATTAGCCAGTATTATTTGCTTTAATGTCCTTTAAAACGGAATGTAATTGTACCTGTACAATGTTGCTCAGTGGTAGAAATAACAGTGTTACCTACCCAGCCGATCTCTCGTATACAAAATATCTACCACCAGTAAGAGCTTGTTACATTTCTTATAGTGAGGCTTGAAAAGGTCTTTTTTCTTCTGGTACTAATTGTATGAACGATGGAAATGACTTAATCTCATTGCTAACGAGCATCTATTATGTGATTCTATAAAACCGGGAAGTCCCTCGTGGTTAGCTTACCTCCGGGTTCAAAAGGAATTCACGAAACTGGATTTCCCCAGGATGTTGATGAAATAAAATGCCACTAAATTCTAAGATCCGCGCGTTTTTATGTAAGATATGACCTCTAACGTTGCGGGTAATTAATATGCTTTGTTTATCTATAGCGCAATTAGTTTTGCTACTACATAAATACTTACTGCATGTTTCATTCTTAGACGCATGTTGGTACGCATGAATTCTTTGGATTCACTTTAGGTTGCACACGCTCCTATTCTTTTCTTTCTTCACTGCTTTTTCTTTTTTCTCCAATAATCTTACCAACGGCTCTCGCAACCATGGGATTTGCTATCCCAGCATGCTTATTTTCTTCTACTTCCTATTTCCAAACGGCGCAAAACAACCGTATATTCTTAGTAAATCTATTTGAATTCATAACTGCTTTCTCCCTGAACTTCTTTTAAAATAAAAAAGCAAGATCTACTTTCCCTCCCCTTCTCATTAATTCTTTGCTTTCTTCCAAACATCCGTGGGAATGCTTGCATATTCTGGAATGCTATTCTTAAGCCTGATGTAAAGGCTATAACCAATTCAACCACAGATGATGGCTATACTCTCTTCGCATTCCACGGCAAACTCAATGAGGAGATGGAGGGATTGGAAGCCGGCCACTGGTCTAGAGATATCACCAAAGCGAAGAACGGACGTTGGATATTCAGGGATAGGAATGCTAAGCTAAAGATTGGGGACAAGATATACTTCTGGACTTATATACTTAAGGATGGGTTGGGGTACCGACAGGATAATGGAGAATGGACTGTTACTGGTAAGTTAAATTGGATAAGTAAAGATTATTGCAATTAATGTAAAACAAGCGTGAGTCGGATTCAAAATAAGGGTTGCGTACATACTTCCCAAATATGATTTTTAATTTAACTTTGATTTCATGTTTCTTTTTGTTAATATTGGGTTTGAAATTTTGATGTTTATAATTCTTATTAGATAAAAAAAAATGTAAGCATACTCTTTTAACAGTGTTGAATATTACAGCCAGTTTGCAATTATAGTTTAAAAGATAGAGCAACTTATAGCCACGAGACAGACGCTCTAACAAATACGGTCCTACATATAGAATTGTACATTAGTTTTTAAAGCTTTTCAGCGCAAAACGAATTCGCTTGGTGCGTCAGTCTCGCGGTCCTGAAGTTATATGTAGATATGATAACGTAGGCATAGTAATAGGTTAAATAAATATATATAACCTTTACGAATGGTTAAAATAACAATTATAGAGCGCTGGCTATCAAAATAAAATAAACTTATTAAAATAATTAAATAATAGTAAAGAGCCTAAAAATATTTACAATAATTTATCGTCTTGTCTAAAAACAAACCTTTAATAGATTGTAATTCTTGGAAATAATTCGTAAATTTTAAGTGATAACATATTATAATTTAAACGTAAACAAAATATATATCACTTCGAAAGCGGCGGTAGCCTGGTTCAAATCCCAAGGGCATAGACCTCTGACTTTTCTAAAAAAATTATGTGTCTATTCTTTGTGAATTATTACTCGCTTTAACGGTGAAGAAAAACATCGTGAGGAAACCTGCACACCAGAGAAGTTCTCTATAAGAATTACGAAAGTGTGTGAAGTCTACCAATCCGCACTAGGCCAGCGTAGTGGACTAAGACCTAATTCCTCTCAGTAGTAGAGGAGGCCCGTGCCTAACAATGGAACAGTATATATAATACAGGGCTGATATTATATACAAAATATTTTTGTTAACGGGATTCTGGAATCCCCGGCTTAGCGAATGTAAGGGCCCGATGACGATTGGAGAAATTAGGGGAAGGAATGGTGGGAGACGAAAGGAAGGATAGGAACCGCATTAGTACGGGAGGAAAAGTAAGGGAAATGCTCGCGAGCCCTCATAGATCTCAATGTGAATTATCACAAGTTATACACACTTAACTATTATACCTAGGGCCGCAACAAATATTCCCCCATGCATGGGCGTGCATTCGGTGTGAAAACCCAAAAGATGCTTCGGAGAGAACTTTGTGAGGGTTTGTTTAATTCTCTCGTTATTCGATGCCACTCCGGTAGCCTGCAACTGCTCGCAAACTCAGCCCAATCATTCATGAAACATGAATAAGTGTTTTACGCAGACCTGGTCCAAAAGGGATAAAGAAGAGTTAATAATTGTAGGACTGCATTGTAAAGGCCTAATCCCTCTCAGTAGTAGAGAAGGCCCGTGCCCAGCAGTGATACAGTGTCTAACAGGGCTGATATTATTATTATTGTAAAATTTATCAAAATCTCGGTCAGTCCGGTTTGATCAGAGAAGTACTTTCTCATACAAAATAACCGAACAACTAAAGAAAATGTGATTAACGTTGGCATCATCTTTAACAGCGATGATAAATATAATGATTATGTCAATATATGTTGAAATAATATAATAGTATCATAATGATTCGTGACTAGCAAACTGGAAAATAAAAAGGACACTATGATCTCGTTTGCTATTATGCAGTAAGTAGTATAGTAAGTAAACATTGTTTTATAATTTTAAACAAAATTAGGGGCCCTATTCCGTCTTCGGGGCAACACAGTCTTTTTGTAATCACAGGCGTTCTATCGAAGGATAGTTTTCAAACGTGGTTTAGGTAAACAGGAGATGTTTCGGCGCTTTTATCTATACAGCTATCAATGCTTCCTGCAATTAAAACGCCTGTAACTGCAAAAAGACGGATTTGCCTCCTTAGACGGAATAGGGCCCCGTCACCTTACGACTTAAATCACTTCTCAACAATTATAAAATGTGTATAAATTATAAAATAAGTCATGCGTTAATAGATAGTTGAGGTTAGAGGTTATCGCCTCAATGAGCTTGTGATGTAAATAAAAATCAACAGCAACCGCACAGCCGTGCCAACAAAATTAAAAAATACTAAACACTGCTGACAATGACCTTTAACCGAAAAACAGGAATACTTGCACAATATATAACCTCTTTGATATAAAAACTCGAACTCTCTTACATCAAAAATCTACTACCTACGCGTCTCGTACGTCCTTAGAAACCATTTATTTAACCTTTTAGGAATGAAGACATCTGATTAGGTTTTATCAAGAGACACAACGCCCAAAATAATTTATGTAAAGTTCGCCAAAAAAATAGCCGGACATAACAAAAATTTCAAATCGCCTTTTAACTTTTGAGTACTTATTAGCAATCGATTCTCTTCACTAAAATAATTTTTAAAGAGTCTATTTTATTTTGGATACAGAATATTTCGACTGAAGTAAATGTTTAGAAGGGTTTTAAAGTTTTAAATTTGTTCTTCTTTTTAGCTGAGTGAATTTCAAGAATCGATTGGTAAAATGATGTTCTATAACGTTATTCTTGGAATTTAATCTACTACTAGTTACTACCGACATTTGTTTTTCCTCATCAGTCATCATCATCAGTAACTATTGTATAGTTATCAAGTTTGCAAATACATTTCCTGTTATAGCTTAAAGATGCATATTTTCTTGAGGAATTACCTATTGAACCTACCTTAGTACCTACTGATTGCTAATTTAGGTTCAGTGTAATTATATAGGAAACTAGCTTTTACCTGCAATTAGCCTATAACACTCAGGACTTATGTAGTTTTTAAAATCTATTACAAATTTAAAATTGGTTTAGTAATTCTTGAGATCAACGCGTTCAAACTGTACTGCTTTATATTAGTATAGGTTTTTTATTTAATTATATTTTAGAAAAACTACACTTTTTTGAATGTCTCATGTTGACATTAGAAACAGATAATCTTTTAGTTTTGGTTTTATAAAACGTCGTGTGTGTAACCCTATTGTTTTAACTTTTACAAATTTTTTTCTATAGGCCATTGTATAGGCCGGTATGTAATATAATTTGCCGCGAAATTCTATACATTGCTCTTAATTACATTATATTAAACATTAGATTTGATTTCTTACATCCAATAAACGAAAAACTCCTCCCTATCTATTTGATTAATTTCATTGCGGGATTATTACAATTTAATGTTCCCTAAGACTGGCCGAGCTTCACCGTTCGGGGTCATAAAATGCGTGCCACTGCTGATCATGGCTTACAGGAGTTACAGTGGTGAGTGTGAGGGCGGGAAAGTCTCTATAAGATCTTTATTCAAGAAACGATATTAACACGGATGAAGTTGTGCAAAAGGTGATGACATAATAAGGAAATGTATTAAAGTACTGATTGCAAACTGACCGTCATGAATCTAGCGGAAGGATAGTTCATTCAAAGGAGTTAAGTCCCTGTTAAATACCTAGAACGAAGAATCTTTCCATGGTCTTTATTCTGAATCTTAAAATTACTACTAGCTTTTGCTCGCGACTTTGCCCGCGTAATGGAGTTTTCCAGGATATTTTTTTTCCGACTTACTTGATATGTATCGTTATATTATGACCAAATTACATAAAATCATTATAAATTGGTGCCTATGTGTTATTAAGATGTATAACCAATATTATTGTAAAGTTTCATCCAAATCTGTTAAGTAGTTTTTTCGTGAAAAAAGAACAAATATACATCCATTTATACTTCCAACTTCACAAAATTTCGCATTATAATATTTGTAGGATAATTACTTAGTATTATATTGTTTTCGGGCTACGAATAGTGCTAAAATTAAAAAGCCTTTTATTTCCTAAATTCAATATGAAAATAGAATCACTTCTTCACCGCGTCGGGAAAAAATAAGTAAATAGGAGAGGGTGAGGTAAACGACGCTAATGAATGTATAGGCTATGAAACTAAAAAGCTATCGGTGGGTGTCATGATGATTTGGCATCTTTAAACCTGGTATAGCAGTATAGAGTCTTTTAAGGGTCAATTCATTTTGATAGACTTAGCGATTATATTAGTTTGACGCCATTATAAGAAGTTAAATAAACTATAAAAAGTATACTTCTGTCATTTGAAGCAAATCCTTGTAATAAACTCAATACAAAAATTGATTCTGCATTAGAATGATTTCGTAATGTTCTCTTATATCGAAAACTTACGTCATGTTATCTTTTTAAAGGTTATGTTAATGAGTATGGAGAACCTTTAGACGCCAACTTTGAGCCCAGATCAACGGCTTCTACAGCACCCCCACCCCAAGCCGGTGCAGGTCAAGCACCAGGACCAAGCTATCCGTGCGAACTGTCAGTCTCAGAGGTCTCCGTGCCAGGATTTGTCTGCAAGGGTCAGATGCTATTCGAAGACAACTTCAACAAACCCCTGGCTGACGGTAGAATATGGACTCCTGAAATCATGTTCCCCGGAGAACCGGTGAGCAAACTCAAGCATTTGTAATAAACCGAGGTCTACATTGGCATGGAAGCTTGCAGATGTTATTTTCAAACTGTACTCATTAAATATCACTCTACATTATTTTTCAGGACTATCCGTTCAACGTGTATATGAAAGAAACTGATAATCTTCGCGTAGGGAACGGCAACCTGGTCATCAAGCCAATGCCGTTGGTTACTGCGTTCGGTGAGGATGCAATTTGGAAGACTTTGGATCTTTCAGATAGGTAAGATTGTTGTTCTTTGGGGTTCAATCACGCATACGATAACTTCACATTATCGTAAAAAAAACGTGATCCAGTAGTAACTTTGTAGTTGATATCTAAAATAATAATATAATTTGTATGATAATTAATAGTTCAATTAAAACGGCCTATATTGTGCCAAATTCAACCGCCTAGGCGATATCGATCACACGCCAACAAATTATCGCTCCGATGTGTTTCTGGTACTTGTAAATGAAGAAGAAGAAATCAAGAAGTAACTTTTAATTACAATTCCGATTTGTTGTGATTGGCTATATTGTTTTTACGGCAATTCTGCCAAAGTTGAGTTGGAAAAGAAGAAGACACATCTGTTATATGTATTTTAAAAAAAATGTTTTTGGCCGGGATGGAATTTTACTCACAATCAAAGCTTTTTTTATTGCTTTGAATGATAAGACGAGCTTACCGTTCGCCTGATGATTTGCGATACAACTGCCCATAGACAGTAGAAACACCATCCAACACCTTGAATTATAAAGTATTGTTTAGTATTTCACTGCGCTCACCATCCTGAGACATGAGAGGTTAAGTCATATTATGTCTAGTAATTACACTGGCTACTTAAACGCTGGATATGAATATATAACTCATATTTCTGTTGCTTTTTAAGTGACATTAAATAGGGTTAGAGGAAGCTATACATAACATTATTATTTTGTTTTCGTGATAAGAAATAGATGTAATAAGAATTATCGTTTCTTCATTCAGTTGTATAAATGATTCTTTCTATACTAGATGAGTCTCGCAAGTGAGTGCCACTGGGTACCACGCCAATGTTTATTTTTAATACCAAGCAGCATTGTGCAAACACTATTGTCATTTTAAGGACATTGTAGTCCGTGTAATTATTAGCTATTATGGATCTCTCCTATCTCAGGGTGATGAGCGAACAATAAGAAGCAGTGCAATCATTCAAAGTTTGGGTGTTATTACTACTTTTTATATATAATTGTTTATCATCAGGCAACGGATTCCTCTCTTGTTTATTTAAGAGTATAATGATTCCAGATGTACCGGCTTATTGGGCACAGCACAATGCAAACGCGACCCATCGGACGCGATCATAGTGCCGCCTATCGTCACGGCGAAGATCAACACCAAAAAGACGTTCGCCTTCAAATATGGTCGCGTTGAAATCAGTGCCAAGATGCCGCGAGGGGACTGGCTTGTTCCTCGTAAGTTTTAGCACTTATCTTGCTTAATGATGCTCATAAATATAACTAAATATATTTGTAAGGATGTCTGGTTGTTAGAAGTAAACGCAGAATGTGCTGAACTCGGTTTAATTATCTCGGAAAAGCATTAAATAGATTGTTATTCCGGGACACGTCTTCCACGCGAGTGAAACCACATGTTACATTCGATACTTAAAAAACTTACTTATATTTCAAATTAGAAAAATTATGTACCAAGTCGATTTTGAAAAACATATTGAAAAATACATTTGAAATTTAAACCTGAATTCAGGAGCTAGTTTAATTATGGAAATTTTTTACCTATTTTATTTTCTCTTAATTTACTGGTGATTCGTTACCTACACCTGAGCGTAATCAATAAGACACATCTAGAAATTCAGTTGTGATGAAATGATTCCAGTAATCCAGTTGGAGCCCGTCAACAAGAACTACGGCATTCGCAACTACGTATCAGGTCTCTTGCGCGTCGCCTGCGTGAAAGGAAACACAGAGTACATCAAAACACTAGTAGGAGGACCCATCATGAGTGAAGCAGAACCTTACAGGTGATCTGAGTTTTCTGCATAGTCTATTAGAGTTGTTTGCAAATCAAGAGATCTTGTTTAACTATACGATGCTGCATTGATTTTTTATTAGGATTTCGAATTAAATTGGGATGGACATGTGTATATCTGGTTCCAATAGGCATAATTGTGTCGACTGTCGAGGGGTAATCATCTCTCGTCAGTCGACATTCTGTTGGACCCCACTTCACTTACAATGAGGTACAGTGTGGTCACATCAGCCCCGGATCTAGGGGGGGGGGGCAAGCCAGGGCCCAAGTCCCGGGCGGCGAATTTAGAGGGCGGCAAATTCAAACTTGACAGACGAATACACAAATCATCATTAACGCAACTTTGACTACTGAGACATCCAGTATATAACACATATCAATTATTACCCGCGGGGCGCGAAATGATGATGACAAATTTAAAGTATAGGTGGTTGGGGGCGGCATTATCCAGATTTTGCCCCGCCTTCAAAAAATTCAAGATCGTGTACGTATATAAAAAAAGATTGTATAAGTTGGTAAATGTTATGCTGCATGTTATATCCGTGACGGATAGATGGCCACTCAGCGTGATGCTGCGCTGCGGCGTACGTCACAGCACAGCGCTGATTTTCAATAACCACCTAAATAATAAATGTCTAAGCACGTTCAACACAGAGTAATCCACGCAGTGCCTTTTAAGTTCCACTGGCATTGCTAGTGGTGCAGTCGTATCGCTTAGGCGAGCGGTTTGATTGCAGTTTTTTTTAAATCAAATGTGTTTTTAAATTTCCAGGACGGCTAATTTGAAAGAGTTTATTAGCAACGAACCCTGGACAAACGAATTCCATAATTATACCTTAGAGTGGAGTCCAGGTACCTATTTTTATCTACTAGTCTCTTATTTACGTTTTCGGAACCCAAACAAATTTTAATGTATCTAACAAACTAAGGTCTGAGCCTGAACCAGGATTTTGGGTTATGGTAGAAATTTGAGAAAATTACTGTACATTTAAGCGGCAATAGCCTAGTTGGGTGTGGAACGGACTGCCGAGACGAATGTCTGCAGGTTCAAATCCCAAGGGCACACACCTCTGACTTTTCTAAAAAAATCATGTGTGTATTGTTTGTGAATTTATCGTTCGCTTTAACGGTGAAGGAAAACATCGTGAGGAAACCTGCACATCTGAGAAGTTCTCTATAGGAATTTCGAAGGTGTGTGAAGTCTACCAATCCGCACTAGGCCAGCGTGGTGAACTAAAGCCTAATCCTTATCATTAGTAGAGGAGGCCCGTGCCCAGCAGTGGCACAGTACGTAACACAGGGCTGATATATTATTATATGTGATAGGAGGCAAACCTATTGCCATATCGGGATCAAATTCGAGCTGATGTATGTTTATTTAATAGATGCTATAACGATGGCGGTGGACGGCATTGTTTACGGACGTGTGACGGCCCCAGCTGGAGGTTTTTATAAAGAAGCACACGAACAAAATGTCGAAGCCGCTGCGAGGTGGATCCAGGGGTCCAACATAGCACCCTTCGATGATATGGTAAAGAAACTCTTCACACTACTTTCTGAATTCAAATAAAACTATATTGCATTGGCTGTCAAAATTATCAATAATTCTTTGGCACATCTGTAAATACATATTGACCCGCATCCAAGAACCAATTCGGCTCCACACGCCTTACTTTTTTATAGGGCACGACAAATAGACCCTACCGCCTGATTTATTTATTTTATTTCATTCAAAAGAAACAGTAACACATTAAATAAGTAAATGAAAGAACATGTACTGCATTAATAAACAATTTAACTTTAACTGATGGTAAGTAAAGTAGGGCCCAGATAGTGTATCGACTAAAAGGGTCAGTTGTAAAACACCACGGATAAAAATTATATGAGAAGGCCCTATCATAATATGAGTTGTTAGATTTGATTCCAATAATACACATGGCAAAAAACCGTTAGTGCATGTGACCACTGAAAATCAGCGGTATTTTGTGGTTTAGCATATCATCACATATGGTGAGTGCCACGGTTTAGCCATGCGTAAATGCCTGAGTAAAAATAAAGACTATCTAATAACCAATTGTATCTTTCCTGCGGGAAATCACGACATAAAGGCCGGTCCTTTTGGAAGGCTTGAGTGGACACATGGATCCAACACGTAGAGGCCCCTTTAACATACATGACTATAGTTGGGGTTTATACACCTTGCAAGTACTCTCTATCTGTACTTATAGAGGAAATACAGCAAAAGACAGCGCTTGCAAGGTGCAATACCCAATTTATTATTATTCCGCTAAAGTTCTTTCTGTAGTGTTGTGGCTGATATTAACCATTGTTCTCCTTTTTTCTAGTTCTATATATCCCTGGGCATGGACGTGGGTGGCGTCCACGAGTTCCCGGACGAGGCCATCAACAAGCCGTGGAAGAATACCGCCACCAAGGCCATGGTCAACTTCTGGAACGCGCGTAGCCAGTGGAACCCCACGTGGCTTGAGTCGGAGAAGGCGCTGCTGGTGGACTACGTTAGGGTGTACGCTTTGTGATCGGTCAGTATTTTAAAAATAATATTAATTACTCGGTGCCGTTTTTGTATTGAGTGTAAAATACGAAACCACTCTGATATATCGCCACGTGGCTGGAGTCAGAGAAGGCGCTGCTGGTGGACTACGTTAGGGTGTACGCGTTGTGATTGGTCAGTATTTTAAAAAAAATATATTACTCAATGCCGTTGTTATGTATATACCTAGTAGTCTGTCTAAACCACTCTGATATATCGATCTTGAATCCCGGGTCAGGCAGTGTGATTCAGGTTGTCTGTTCTGCATCAGACTGGATACTGGAAATTGGGACTGATAAAGCGATAAGCTCGCTCCTATCACATCATGGTATGGACACATATGGTGAAAAATTGTCTCTTTACCTTCTCTTTCGAGAATAAAGGCGTGGTGTGTTTATTTCTGCAAAACATTAATTTTGGCGGCATAATTGTGTCGATTGTTGAGGAGTAATCATCTCTCGTCAGTCGACATTCTATTGGACCCCACTTCACTTACCATCAGGTGTAGTGGAGTGACTTACATATGTCATGACAATATTCTACTTATCATGCTAATATAATAATAATAATATCAGCTCTGTATTATATACTGCCCCAGTGCTGGGCACCGGCCTCCTCTACTACTGAGAGGGATTAGACCATAGTCCACCACGCTGGCCTAGTGTGGATTGGTAGACTTCACAAATCTTCGAATTTCCTATAGAGAATAGGGGACCGGCCTATGCTTGATTTTGTACTTTATTCTATATGTAATGGTTACTAATACGAAAAAGAAGCACTGCTGCGAAAACTGCATAAAAATTGGTTAAAAAATGAGCGAGCAATTCATATTTAAAATATTGTAATGTACAGAAGTGGGCGCGATGTGGGGATATCGCTTCATCTCTTTCTTTTGCACGCGTCGTAATTCCCGATGACGTCACGTGTGGGTATTTCGTCTCTTTTCTGTTTCTTGTAAATTACCCTTTCCACCGAAATTCAAAGACTTATAACTTGTTGATTTTTTACCGGATTTTAATAATTCTTTCTGTATTATAATTTATATTATGTAAATATTTGATAATAGTAAAGAACAAAAATGAGTCCGGTACCCTATTTCTCAGGTATGTAGGTTTCCTCGCGATATTTTCCTTCATCGATAAAGCAAGCAATAATTTATAAAGAATACACAAATATTTTTTTTTTTAAAAGTCAGAGGTTTTTGCCCTTGGGATTTGAACCTGCAAACATTCGTCTCGGCAGTCCGTCCAACAACCAACTAGACTATCGCGCACTTATTATAATTATTTATCATGTTAATAGGTGTTTATAAAAGTTTGTAGGTTATAAATAAACACATATCACTTAACGATTTGTATGTTTGTTTTGTTTGTGACATTATAAACAACAACATAAACCGTTGGAATTTCCAACAAAATGGCAACCAATTAACATTGTCATTAATTTAGCCAAATCTTGTTTATGCAAATATTACTGACCATGACTATAATTCTTCTTTTTTATAGCATAATGGCGCTACCGTTTCACATGTGTACATTTTTTTCTGACCATAATTTTTAATTATTTGTTTCAGATTTACGTTATGTTGATTTACGTCTGTTTAGTCAACTGAGATTATACAATAAATGAATTATCTAATTTAAAACGTCTCTTATTTACCTGTTCTTAAAGTAAACGAATATTATTGTATAAAGTTGCGCCTAGATAAAAAAAATACTAAACTGGTGTTAAACAATAACCACTGTATTTTTAAACTAGGTATTAGTTTACTGAAAATTCTATTGACTTGCAACCCGAGAGTCAAACTCAAAAATATATTCAGTAAAAGTGAGATTATGCAACAATCGACATTATGTAACCTTTGATGGTAGTACGATAATATAAGTTATATCCGCCCGGATAGCGACCACCATACACAAGGTGTTAAAACTCGCCACAAAAAGTTATTACTATTAGTATAAACTCGCCACGGCTAATAAAAGTGTGTTGCGTTCTGCGATCAGCCTGTGTATATCCGGTTCCAATAACCCGGCGTAATCTTGTTTATTGCGTGAACTCTCACATCATTGTCTATTACGTGAACTCTCACATCATTGTCTATTACGTGAACTCTCACATCACTGTCTATTACGTGAACTCTCACATCATTGTCTATTACGTGAACTCTCACATCACTGTCTATTACGTGAACTCTCACATCATTGTCTATTACGTGAACTCTCACATCACTGTCTATTACGTGAACTCTCACATCATTGTCTATTACGTGAACTCTCACATCACTGTCTATTACGTGAACTCTCACATCATTGTCTATTACGTGAACTCTCACATCACTGTCTATTACGTGAACTCTCACATCATTGTCTATTACGTGAACTCTCACATCACTGTCTATTACGTGAACTCTCACATCATTGTCTATTACGTGAACTCTCACATCACTCTCTATTACGTGAACTCTCACATCACTCTCTATTACGTGAACTCTCACATCACTGTCTATTACGTGAACTCTCACATCATTGTCTATTACGTGAACTCTCACATCATTGTCTATTACGTGAACTCTCACATCACTATCTATTACGTGAACTCTCACATCACTATCTATTACGTGAACTCTCACATCATTGTCTATTACGTGAACTCTCACATCACTATCTATTACGTGAACTCTCACATCACTATCTATTACGTGAACTCTCACATCACTGTCTATTACGTGAACTCTCACATCATTGTCTATTACGTGAACTCTCACATCACTGTCTATTACGTGAACTCTCACATCATTGTCTATTACGTGAACTCTCACATCATTGTCTATTACGTGAACTCTCACATCACTCTCTATTACGTGAACTCTCACATCATTGTCTATTACGTGAACTCTCACATCATTGTCTATTACGTGAACTCTCACATCACTATCTATTACGTGAACTCTCACATCACTGTCTATTACGTGAACTCTCACATCATTGTCTATTACGTGAACTCTCACATCATTGTCTATTACGTGAACTCTCACATCACTGTCTATTACGTGAACTCTCACATCATTGTCTATTACGTGAACTCTCACATCACTCTCTATTACGTGAACTCTCACATCATTGTCTATTACGTGAACTCTCACATCATTGTCTATTACGTGAACTCTCACATCACTATCTATTACGTGAACTCTCACATCACTGTCTATTACGTGAACTCTCACATCATTGTCTATTACGTGAACTCTCACATCATTGTCTATTACGTGAACTCTCACATCACTGTCTATTACGTGAACTCTCACATCATTGTCTATTACGTGAACTCTCACATCACTCTCTATTACGTGAACTCTCACATCATTGTCTATTACGTGAACTCTCACATCATTGTCTATTACGTGAACTCTCACATCACTATCTATTACGTGAACTCTCACATCATTGTCTATTACGTGAACTCTCACATCACTCTCTATTACGTGAACTCTCACATCATTGTCTATTACGTGAACTCTCACATCACTGTCTATTACGTGAACTCTCACATCACTCTCTATTACGTGAACTCTCACATCACTCTCTATTACGTGAACTCTCACATCATTGTCTATTACGTGAACTCTCACATCACTATCTATTACGTGAACTCTCACATCACTCTCTATTACGTGAACTCTCACATCACTCTCTATTACGTGAACTCTCACATCATTGTCTATTACGTGAACTCTCACATCATTGTCTATTACGTGAACTCTCACATCATTGTCTATTACGTGAACTCTCACATCATTGTCTATTACGTGAACTCTTACATCATTGTCTATAACGTGAACTCTCACATCACTATCTATTACGTGAACTCTCACATCATTGTCTATTACGTGAACTCTCACATCACTCTCTATTACGTGAACTCTCACATCATTGTCTATTACGTGAACTCTCACATCACTCTCTATTACGTGAACTCTCACATCACTATCTATTACGTGAACTCTCACATCACTATCTATTACGTGAACTCTCACATCACTCTCTATTACGTGAACTCTCACATCATTGTCTATTACGTGAACTCTCACATCATTGTCTATAACGTGAACTCTCACATCATTGTCTATTACGTGAACTCTCACATCACTATCTATTACGTGAACTCTCACATCACTATCTATTACGTGAACTCTCACATCATTGTCTATTACGTGAACTCTCACATCACTATCTATTACGTGAACTCTCACATCACTCTCTATTACGTGAACTCTCACATCATATTCTATTACGTGGACTCTCACATCACTATCTATTACGTGAACTCTCACATCACTATCTATTACGTGAACTCTCACATCACTGTCTATTACGTGAACTCTCACATCATTGTCTATTACGTGAACTCTCACATCATTGTCTATTACGTGAACTCTCACATCACTATCTATTACGTGAACTCTCACATCACTATCTATTACGTGAACTCTCACATCACTGTCTATTACGTGAACTCTCACATCATTGTCTATTACGTGAACTCTCACATCATTGTCTATTACGTGAACTCTCACATCACTATCTATTACGTGAACTCTCACATCACTATCTATTACGTGAACTCTCACATCACTGTCTATTACGTGAACTCTCACATCATTGTCTATTACGTGAACTCTCACATCATTGTCTATTACGTGAACTCTCACATCACTATCTATTACGTGAACTCTCACATCACTATCTATTACGTGAACTCTCACATCATTGTCTATTACGTGAACTCTCACATCACTCTCTATTACGTGAACTCTCACATCATTGTCTATAATATCTATATTTAATTAAAAAATTTATACTGTACTATTATAATATATCCGTTTATTATTTCAAACCAACGGCATTCCAGTTGGATGTCACGGTTTATTTGGATTACTGACTGTAAATATTATATTATACTGTATTGACTCTTGAAGTATTTAAACATATATATCACTATTGTCTGGCTGGGCCGACTTCTGAGAAAATATAGATTTATCTCAGCCTGTTATTCTCCTCTTGATACATCTTCTTGTTAAACAGAAAACGCGCGTCTGTGACCTGTCTTCACCGTCTATCGCCGACTTATACAAATATGCAAAAAAAACTTTATATTATTGTTATTAGACTTGAATGAATGAATAGAATAGTGGAAATACGCTAATGAAAATTTTATCAAATAGACAAAGATATCAAAATTTATTTGCGTCTTTCCAAAAATATTTAACGTTGATTTTATTGTTCATTGAAAACGGTGCATTTTTCAACTACTTCAGAAAACAAAAAGTTTCTCAATTCGAAGCATATTTTAATTATTATTTTTTTAAATATTTGTTAATAATATGTAAAGCTGAAGATATTTTTTACATGGGAACGACAAAGTGAGCCCACTGCTCCTGTTGGTAAGTAGACTGGGGTCCAATAGAATGTCGACTGACGACGAGATACTTACTCTCGGCAGTCGACACAATTATGCCGGCCTGTTGGAAACGAATTAAAAAGCCATGTGTCATCTCAATAGTACTTAGATAAAGTTACATAGACGTGGTAGGTATTAAAACTGAACCGGTGTAGTTGAAGTCAATTAATAAAATAAATCTCTAGACGGAAGTGTTGCGGTGATGAATTAATTCCTTGGATTCGTTTATTTTTAGGCAAGGTTCAAATTGAAAGAATTTGAGTAGATACTATATTAATACTTACCGATCGTAAATAAGGCACTATTAGCAAGATACGTGTTGTAGGCTAAACTCTTAATCACGTAGTTACGTGAACAGAGGTGGTGTAAAGCATAATATAATAGTATATATATATATATATACTTAGTCTGGCCATAAATACTGTTACACTTAATTATAAAAAAATATTACATTTGAATTTCGAATCTGTCATTTTTATACGATTGTTCATTGTGTTTTCTCATTTTGGCGCCAATACATTGTAAAATATTTTGCGATATTAAAATGGTGTGGGGTGATAAAGAGAACCGAATCGCTGTGATAGCATTACACAAAGTAGGTATGGAGCCAAATGCAATTTTTAAAACTCTCCATACACTTGGTATTAGTAAAATGTTTGTGTACCGGGCTATTAATAGGTACAATGAGACCTCCTCTGTTTGTGACCAATTCGAAGAAATCCTGTCCGAAAGCAAAAGATTTTATCTCGGGAAATGAAGATAGCACCTAGAACCATGTCGCGTATTTTAAAAGATGACTTAGGACTTGCAGCCTATAAGAGACGCACTGGCCATTTCTTAACTGATAATTTAAAGAAGAATAGGGTGGTAAAATCGAAACAACTACTGAAGCGGTACGCAAAGGGAGGTCACAGAAAAATTTTGTTTACGGATGAGAAAATTTTTACAATTGAGCAACATTTTAACAAACAAAATGACCGTATTTATGCTCAAAGCTCTAAGGAAGCTTCCCAATTAGTCGACAGAGTGCAACGTGGACATTATCCGACTTCAGTGATGGTTTGGTGGGGTGTTAGCTATGAAGGAGTGACTGAGCCATATTTTTGTGAAAAGGTATCAAAACATCGGCACAAGTGTATCAAGATACCATTCTTGAGAAGGTAGTTAAGCCCCTTAACATCACCATGTTCAATAACCAAGTATGGTCCTTCCAGCAAGACTCGGCGCCGGGTCATAAAGCTCGGTCCACGCAGTCTTGGTTGGAATCGAACGTTTCGGACTTCATCAGAGCTGAAGACTGGCCGTCGTCTAGTCCCGATCTTAATCCGCTGGATTATGATTTGTGGTCAGTTTTAGAGAGTACAGCTTGCTCTAAACGCCATGATAATTTGGAGTCCCTAAAACAATCTATACGATTGGCAGTGAAGAATTTTCCCATGGAAAGAGTGCGTGCTTCTATTGATAACTGGCCTCATCGTTTAAAGGACTGTATTGCAGCCAATGGAGACCACTTCGAATAAGCTTTTTATATTTTTAATTGTTTTATATTTATGTATTAAACTGACACACTGTAAAAGTAATAAATGTTATTTGCAGTTAACAATTTTCTTTTTTCTTTATTACAATATTTATGGCAAGACTAGGTATATATATATATATATATATATATATATATATATATATATATACCTTTGCTATATTCTTTCAAGTACTGCTTCAAAACCGGCCAAATGCTCGTCCTTGCTGCTATCCTTATTATCAAGCCGTCAAAAATACTTCCTAATAACTCTCACATTGGTTTGAATTCTATTAAAACAATCCGGGATATATATTTATTATGGTTATCTTTTATTTTCATCTAAATTATACAGGAGAATTTTGCAAAATATATTTTAGTCTTTTAAGAAAGAAATTAATTAGGGAACGGTGAAATTTTCCTTCACCCCGCGCGGCTGGTACTCTACGCCAACGAGCCTAGGATAGGTCGTGGCGCTGCTTCGGCTCGTCGCTGGCCATGACCGCCTCGCTGAAGACTACTATGACGCTGCTGCCTCCAGATCAAGTCAGGTATAACTGGAACATATTATACACGATATAGCGGATCATTGTCAACAGTATTAAAACTTAAAACAATCAAGTTTACGAAAACGTCATTTTAATGTAGTAACGGTACTAACAGAATGAACCTTTGATTGATTTTGGATGAAATTTGAAACACAGATAGATCAAGGTATGTACAATATAGGCGATTTATATCTCTGAAATAGGACAGTTCGCAGAGTCTACGCATTAACTGCGGCGCGAAAATATTACAATTACTGCAGTTTGCGGCACACCATACACCGCGTCGTTCAGAACTCGCGTAGCGTGCCCTAGCTAATTTGCTACACACGTTGAGTGTATACATGTTGCCATTTCAAGCACTACGCCAGTCAGGCTCACACAACAGCTATGTGCGCATCGGCTACGCAAAACACAGCGTGTTTTAGTTCACTTTTGTAGCGCGGTAGTCGTGTTCTCACGTACCTGTGTAGATATTATTTTAAGCACATGCAGCATGTGATGCTGACACTGGAATTGTACATTTGAATATTCAACAGTCAATATAATAATATCAACACGATACAAGCATACGCGGTAATCCTTGAACGATTAATATAGATGTAATTGCTATGAAATCCTGCATATTTTCATATAAAATTTAACAGTGAAGCTCGGAGTCCAGTAACCGAAATTGTCCACAACATACAATTAAATTTACTAAATTGGAGTTGCAAAATAATCGGGTAATTTATGGCTGTTTTATAATATATAGGGTAAAAATTAAGTATTGTCTCATTACGTATATAAGTCAAGATTAAATGACTATCAGAAGAAATATTTCGAAATAAGTCTTAAGTATTGACGATAGAGTTCAATTCGTCCTTTAATCAATTATTCATTATCAATCAGAACATAAGGAAAAATTTATAACGTTACTCATTTCCCACTCCAATCCAGTGTCTTCGAGGCGCCGCTTTTCAGTCGCACCCTTGAGGACTGTGCTCCGCGTTAACCGGATGTCGTTGTTGTTAAAACCCTCATTAAGGGTGCCGGCGTTCGTGACATTAGCTGAGTTACCTAAAAATATATATAATAATTATAAGCTGACACAGCACAACAAGATGAACGAAAAATATATATAAGTTAAATGTATTAACTTATTTTTTTTTTATTGGTTAGAATGACGAGACGAGCTTGCCGTTCGCCTGATGGTAAGCGATACGACCGCCCGTAAACAGTAGAAACACCATCCAACACCATGAATTACCAAGAATTGTTTGGTATTCCACTGCGCTCGCTCTTCTGAGACGTGGGATGTTAAGTCTCATTATGTCCAGTAGTTACACTGGCTACAATGTTCTTCAAGCCGGAACACAACAGTGACTACACACTGCAGCTTGGCGACAGAAATAGACATTGCGGTGGTACTTACCCATGCGAACTCTCACATACGAGAGACCTATCATCAGTGACATATTCTGACCTGGTTCTTTTATAGATTTGTTCAAAGGCAGTGTAACTAGTGCAAAGTATTTAATCATAAAAGAAGTAAAATATTTGCTTCTAAAGCCAGAGTATTATTTCATATATTGCTTTTGCTTGCGGCCCCGCACGCGTAAATTATTTTTAAAAAGTGACTTTTAGCCCTAAGTAGTAATGTAGTTTCCTATTAATAAAAAAAATCGGTTTAGTAAATCCTGAGATTAGCACATTTAAAAAAACAAACTCTTTAGCTTTATATATTAGTATGGATAACAATTATTGTGTTTGTCATAAATTTTAATGCCTCGGTGGCGTAGTTGTATTTCATGCGCGGTACAGCACCGTTCTGAGATCCTGGATTCGAATCCCGGGTCGGGCAAAGTGATATTTGGGTATTTCTGCTCAGTATCGCCCGGAGTCTGAAATGTGCACCCGATACAGTGATAGGCTCGCCCCCTATCTCATCATGGGACGGAATACATATGGCGAAGTGTGGGTGCACACTGTACCAGTTACGCCTCTGCCTACCCCTTCGGGGATAAAAGGCGTGAGTGTGTACATTCTAGGGATCTCAAAGTAACGTATTTTAAAGTATTTTAAAAATCACATAAACAATTTGAAATTTAAATTTATTAAATCATCATCGACGTGGAATAACACTGATTTTTGGGTAGTAACTTCATACTCGTATCGCTGTTAAAAAAAAGTGAACGCTGCGTTGCATTCCGAAAACTAAAGATTCATAATTGTGACCTTTTTTTGTATCAATCATAATGTATAATTTATTAGTAATCAAACATTTTTAAAACAAGCTTTTAATGAGGTGAAAAACAAAAAGAAAAAAATACCGTTTCGACAAGTTTTTACACCAAAGATTGATTAAATTTAGATTTAGTGTGAAGTCACGTAGCTAATTATGCATTGTCAACCATATTAAACTTATATGCATTATGTATCTTAATCGTTTAAGAATAACTGGTTTAAATTCATTTGCAAGATTTGACTCTAAATTTGCAAATACTGCAAGTTAAATAGGAGCAAATAGTTTTACAATGGCATTTTACTGTGCCTTTTGTGATAACCAAAAAGGTATGAGATTTTGTTTTCATTTAAATAGAAGAAAGGTATAGAAGATAACTACCACAGGTTCTCAAATCAGGCTGACCTTGTGTCTTGAGAATCCAATTAATATAATATGTCTAAACTACGTGTTTTTTTAATTCATTATTAATGAAAATCTAATAAACGAGTATAAGGTACAAACCCTTACCAACTCTATAGTATTTACTTATAAAGCCTGCGCTCACTATTATTGTAAATTTATTTATACCTCACATTAAATACGGTAAGGGCAATGAAATACTAAAAAAAAGTGAATTTGGCCACCAAATTCTAATACTATTTTAGTTGTTTAGTAACATCTATTCCAAAGTTTTAAGTGCATCGTAGAAGAAAAAATATATATGTACAGAAATGGAAAATTTTTGAAATATACTGTAGATTACTTACTGGAAAAAACATTAAGGGAGTCCGAAATAGACGGTGGTACAAACGGATGTCCCCCATCACTAACAGCTAAGAGAACACCCAAAAATAACGTGATCACACGACCGAACCACCACGCGGCCATTTTAGAGTGACGAATGATGCTACGGTGCCTTTGGAAACTTGAAGCTTTATATAGGTAACTGAGGTGAGCCCATAATAATATCAGCCCTGTATTATATACTGTCTCACTGTTGCGCATAGGCCTCCTCTACTACTGAGAGGGATTAGGCCTTAATCCACCATGCTGGCCTAGAGCGGATTCGCAAACTTCACACACCCTCGAAAATTCATATAAGAGAATTTCTCAGGTATGCAGGTTTCCTCACGATGTTTCTTACGTTACCATTAAAGCAAGCGATAATTCAGAAAGAACACCCATCATTTTAGAAAATTCCAAGGTATCCTTAGGATTTAACCATGCTGACATTCGGTCTCGGCAGTCCATTTCGCATGGAACTAGGATATCGCCTATAGTCTTGTTTATCAATGCATAATAAAATATTGCCGTATAAACAAAATCTTAAGTCAATTTGGACGCATGGAATCTGACTCTGGGTCTGTACTAAATTTAACTGTATTCATAAATGACGACCTCCATCGTGATCTTAAATATAATTCGTCAGGCAACTCATCACAAGTTTGCAAAAGCAACGTCTACATTCGTGATAACACAAACATTGGGCGGAGACTAAAAATTAATAAATAATAACAGCAAACAAATAATAGTATCAGTGCAAAGGATAAAAAATCTTGACATTGAGTGATACGGGGCGTAGCGAACATGCTAGAAGGTTGAACCTTTATGGAGTCCTTACATAAAGTTAGGATTTTTATTAATTCACCTCTAAGTTCTCTAAGTTCTGTAACAACGGTCAAGCGCACGGCAATAAATAAATAAAAGATCCTTTTAAATTCTCGGAATTGTGTACCGAATACCTACACCGGGTCAAGTTGAGGGTATAGATAATCATAAATAAATAAAACATTTTGTTAATTAAAATTTAAACATATTTATTTATATGCTATCAAGTAAATGTCAGCTGCTTAGAGAATATTTTATTTTTTGAACAATACGGTGGTATTTATATTTTATGTATAACTAGCTTCCGCCCGCAACTTTGCCTGCGTGGATTTCGGACTTCAAAAATGGAGCCGGTCGCGAACGTTCGAGAATGTTCGTTTTACGAAGCTACTCGCTAGGTGATTCGCTAGCCTCTAGGTGCCAAGCAAGCCGCCTGCCTGTGCGTTCGCGACCTTATATATATAGAAAAATAATCCTTATAGCATGATTCAGTATTCACGCATGATGGCTTATTATTAGCGTATTTCATGTATAACTTTGGTGTTTCTATACCGAGTTCTATGATTCTTTTTATGGAATATTTAATAATGTTAACTTTTTAATTAGGGATGACTGAGAGTGTTATAAACGTAAGAGTAGACAAATATAATGAGAAAGCTTCGAACTGCTAAGCTATCGGGAGTTACACGTGTTATTGTGAGTCAACCATAAAAGATAGACATATGCTGTCGTGGGATATTTTTTACATAATTTTAAGGAGAACATTTCCGTCATACATGATTTCTGTGTAGCTATAACCATTAAGGTTGCACACGCGACGGAAGTTTAAAAAATGGAGTAACTTCTCCCGTTTTCCCAACATTTCCCTTCACTGCTCTGCTCCTATTAATTGTAGCGTGATGAAAAGTATACTATAACCAGCACAGGAGTATGACAAATTATAATTGTACCAAGTTTCGTTAAAATCCGTCGAGTAGTTTTTGTTTCTATAACGGTTATACAGACAGACAGACAGACAAAGATTTTACTAATTGCATTTTTGGCATCAGTATCGATCCCTAATCACCCCCTGATAGTTATTTTGGAAATATATTTCATGTACAGAATTGACCTCTCTACAGATTTATTATAAGTATATAGATATAGAAGAAGAAGATAAGACAAGGAAAATAAAAAAAAAAACTCGCCATGTTATAAAATAAAAGTATTACAAATAAACTAAGAACTTTTAATTGAATGTCTTTGTATTCCTCTAAATAATATCACGACATGTTCACGGATAAAACACATCTACGACCAAAACTATTAATTCCTCGTGAGTTTGAAGCGTAGCAAATAACCGTCATTTTCATGAACGAACCCGAACGCTTTTTTCGATCTATTTTAAAAATGGACCAATCAGAACGAAGTGTTTCTGACATGCTTACATATTAGTTATTTTGATTGGTTCATTCGTGGAATCAGATTGAGATTGAGATTGTATTGAAAACAGATTAAATTTGTTAAATAACCGTAAGTGACTTGAGGAATTAGCGTTTAAATTACTTAAATTATGCCGTCTTCCAATAGTTTACCTCTAGAAATTCTGTTGGAGTTAAAAACAAATATAATATTAGAATTTCATGAGTTTGCAGTGCTATCAAAAATTGTTTGTAGCAATTGAACAAACTCATCAATAATATAAGGATAATCGTTTTATTTCAAACGCACTTATCAGTTACCACGAATGAATAACATGAAATTAATTTTATTAAGTACGTAACTATTCCTTAGTTCATTATATCAAGAAAGGCATAGTAACACGTAAGAAAATCAAATAATAATTTTATTGTATGATTTTCAAAATAATATTCCAATAGATGGAAATGAGTTACGATGTTGTCCTTCATAAAATCATAGATTAATATTAATAGAGTATGCATAAAGGTAATTAAAATATTCTCTACATAATTACAGACGTTAAATAAACTTTAACGTGAGATAATGAACACGTGTACTTAGCCATTGGAATTGTTTTAGTATTATCATTTGTATGTTTTTTTACCCGTTATTACGTCATTGCTTTCGATTATTTGCGAATAGCATATATTGGTTTATTTGGTATGGAACCAAGCGTTGTCGGAGGAGATTTCTCGCTGCCAGCTGTGGGGCCATGGTCCATGGTCAACCTCCGGAAGTCCACTTTTGCGAGTCTTTTACCTCAGGAGGGGCCGCATTAGCCAGTACCGCGCAGGGATAGTTTCGGGCGATTGCTAGACACTTTCGTCAGGAAACCGAACAGGAGCTTTAATTGTCACCGTGCTGGTTTATATTTTTTCATTCTGGCAAGACAAAGTGACTGCACTGCATCTAGTAAGCGCAATGCCGTCCAGATAAAGTTTCAAATGGCAATAGATGACTATCTCGTACCATTCGACAGAATCATGATGATCTATTAAAATGCTTCTTCACGCTACGACAGGAGGACCCAATATTATTGAAAGTTTATGGTATTAAAGACTAGGTCCGGTGTATTATAGAAAATGTATAGTTTTAAAAACGATTATTACGAAAACTTATTTTTAAACAAAAAAAAAATGCAATTAGCCTAAAACGGCGTATTCTAAATAACACGACACTAATGACGAAACATTTTTATTAGTAATTAGAAATTTAAAAAACACTAAATAAATCTTTGAGTTACTTTCAAATAATAAAATTAATTTTAACAAAAAATTAAACCGTCTTCAAAAACCACTCCAAACCAAAAAATAATTTCACATAACAAGTATATATTGGATACCAATTTTGGAGTCAGTGCCTAATTAAAATTGCTAGTTAAGCTAGATAAATACATTAACGAATATACGAAAACAATGTGCTGCCAGCGTACAAAGTCAGCAAGTCAGATCGTCACTGGAGATAAACACATCGCCGCAGCACAGCAAATGGAAGCTATTAAGGAAATATTTAAATTTGTGAACTGTACGCTACCCAAATTCTTCCCCTGTTACATATAGCTGGTCAAATGTGGGTGTATTACACTCCCTGCCTCGAAAAAAGAGGAAATAAAAAGATGAAACACCATACATGTGCTTGGTATTACACCTTTCACTGTGTATGTCTGTTAGTAGTACACGCAAACCTACTCTTTTTTATTGATTTGAAAAAAAATTAGCTCATAGATGGACTATGCAACAAATATAGCTAACTAGCAATTTTAATTAGGCACCGACTCCAAAATTGGTATCCAATATATACTTGTTATGTGAAATTATTTTTTGGTTTTGAGTGGTTTTGAAGGCGGTTTAATTTTTGTTAAAATTATTTTTTTTGCTTTTGTGTTAGTAAAAAATAGACCGTCTCAATGGCATAGTTGTGTTTCGCTCTCGATACGACTATCGCGCTGAGGAGTTATACCTCTGAGGACCACTGAAAAGGGGAAAAGGTGTGATGCTATATATATGTATGTAAGAAGTAGATTCGAGGAAACCTAACGCAAAAACACAACTGATATATTTGGCTCACAGTACAACTATCGCGCTGTGGTGTAACACCTCTGCCTACCCCTGAAAAGGGGAAATGATGTGATGCTATATATGTATGTAAGAAGTAGATTCAAGCAAACCTAACGCAAAAACACAACTGATATATTTCGATCATACTACAACTATCGCGCTGTGGTGTTACATCTCTGCCTACCCCTAAAAAGGGGAAAAGGTGTGATGCTATATACATATATGTATGTATGTAAGAAGTAGAGTCAATTAAACCCAACCCAAAAACACAACTGATATGTTTCATACACAGTACGACTATCGCGATGAAATGTTACGCCTCTGCCTACCCCTGACACGGGGGAAAAGATGTTATGCTATATGTATAAGTATGTGAGAAGTACAGTCAACCAAACTCAATGCAAAAACATAACTAAATACGTCACAGGAAAGCTAAATTCGCGATTTCGTTTTCTTGGACGACATAATTATTCTAGTTTTTATAATTTTAAAACCAAACTACCAAAGCGATTTTGAAAAAAAAATTATGGGACCTATCTGGAGAGAAATTCTTTCGAATAAAAAATAATTTTCCAAATCGGTTCATAAATGAGCGAATTCTGAGGTAACAAACATAGAAAAAAAAAAAAATAAAAAAAAAAAAATTCACGTCGAATTGATAACCTCCTCCTTTTTTTTGAAGTCGGTTAATAAGTAACAATTCGTCGCTGTCATATCAAAATTTTGTATGTTTGGTTTTTTTCAAAAATAGAATGCGTCCCTTTATATGTTTACAAATTTCCATGTACTAGTTACATCTGTTTTTAATGATATTATGGTTGAATAGACACAGTAACCGCGGTGATAGCCTAGTTCAGTGTGGAACGGACTACCGAGACGAATGTCCGCAGGTTCAAAACCGAAAGGCACACCTATGACTTTTTTTAAAAAAATATGTGTGTATTGTTTGTGAATTATCGCTTGCTCTATCAGTAAAGGAAAATATCATGAAACCTGCATACCTGAGAAGTTCTTTATAGGAATTACGAGGGTGTGTGAAGTCTACTTATACGCACTAGACCAGCGTGGTGGACTAAGGCTTAATCCCTATCAGTAGTAGAGGAGGCCCGTGCCCAACATTGGGACAGAATATAATACAGGGCTGATATTATTATTATTATAGACACAGAAAAATTATGCCATTTCCTAAAAAAAACCTTTTTACATAGTGCAAGAAAAAAAAACAGTTTTTGTGTTTCTTGAAACAGGGTAGTTAAACCTACAACATATTGATATTACAGCAACAGATTATTTTTTTCCTCATTTTCGCATCGGTTCTAAGCCTTTTTTTGTACTAAAAACGGAAATTTACGACAAAAAACAAAATAAAATATACACACACACACATCACGCATTCGTCCCCGAAAGGGTATGCAGAGGCCCAACGAGGGCACCCACTTTTCGCCAAGAGTGTTCCGTCCCGTGATGTGATAAAGGGCGAGCCTATCGCCATATCGGGCACAAATTCCAGACCCCGGGCTGATACTGAGCAGAAAAACCCAAATATCACTTTGCCCGACCCGGGTTTCAAGCCCAGGACCTGAGCGCTGCCGCACCGCGCATACAATACAACTATGCCACCGCGGTCATAAAATTTATGACAAACAAAATAATTGTTATTTGTGAAATGCAGACCAATTCAAAACAACGATTAAGCCATTAAACAGATGTAAATTCTAATGTCCAAGTTACTATTTATTGCTCTTTGGTTTTTTACTGACAAATTTGCAAAATTCCAGTCATAATGCTCACCTGCGTTGTATAATATATAAAGCTCCAACCTCCTATATCCACCGCAACGTGACTCGTCCCTCAATGTCAAGATGGCGGCGTGGTGGGCAGGTCGTGTGATCACGTTCTTTTTGTGTGTCCTCTTAGCCGTCGTTGAGATGGGAACTCCGTTCGGATTCCCGCCTATATCGGAGTCTTTTAATGCTGCTTCCAGTAAGTAACCTATTCCTTGTGCCTATATTTTATTTTTAAGGGTTTATATACTAGCATATCCAATATTATTTCCCGTACCTCAAAACGGTTGTCGTATTGCTTACGCTATACAATCACTGTACCGCCTGGAAAGTCAATTTAGTCATCTATCAAAAGTAAATCATGAAATAGCCAATCGCTTTTACAACTTTATTTAGGCATATTGTGTAAAATGTGAAAACATTGGCATTAAAACAAGGATCAAAGGATATTCCTTGTCGTTTGAGAATATAAAATATTAGTATTACACGGTGAAAACACAAACGTAGGACGAACCATAACAAAAAATAAAAGTTAGTTGTAAGAATCGAACTTTGAATAGAGAATGCTTCCGCATTTCAAGCTCTTTGTTCACTAGATGCTGTTTAAGAAATACCTACACATAGATTCAGCACTAAATGTCAGACATTAGGTACGTCTCATAATGATAATTATTTCATTTGCATTGGACTGTCATCCTGCCATTGGCAGAAATAAAGAATAGGAAACCAGTCATGATACCAGAGAAACCTGTTGAATTCTCACCTCGTAATAATTAATAATATAATGAATATATTCTAAATCCCCTAGTGTTATTGATTCCCATTAAATTTAACAAGGAGTGTGAATAAATATTATATTATTTTATTTTTACAGAGAATTCAGGCAATTTGATGAATTCCGGCACCTTAAACAAGGGTTTTAACAACAACAGTGTCCGGTTACTTCGGGAAGCGGCTTTCAATAAGGAAAATAACGATTTCGAGTTGATAATGGGTAGGTAATATCATCTACTATTATTTTTATGAGTATCAACACGCTAATAATTTATTCAATGCAACAAATATAAGAGCGACAGTTGTCTAGTTGGGTGTGGAACGGACTGTCGAGTCGAATGTCCGCCAGTTCGAATAACAAGGGCACGCACCGCTGACTCTTCTAAAGTTATGTGTTTACACTTTGTGAATTATCGCTTACTTAACGGGGAATTAAATCATTGTGAGGAAACCTGCATGCTTGAGAAGTTCTCTATCGGAATTTGGAGGGTGTGTTTAGTCTACCAATCCGTACTGGGCCAGCGTGGTGGACTGTATATAATACATGGCTGATACTATTACTATTTTATTATTAACAAATGTAACATTTAATAGAAAATGCAAGAAATTAAATTAAATATTTAAAAACAATAATTTCCTAGTGAACTGTCTAGTTTTACAACAGCACCCTCATAATTTAAACAAAATTCTAGCCATGGAAATCATTATTTTAAAATTCTGGTTTAGCATACTAAAACTTCAGACACAACGCGACGCTGTACAACTCGCAATCCAAGAATCAAATTTTAAACATGATCGACACAATTTAGGTAAAAGCTAGATGTAATCGGAGAATAGGTACTCGTTGGGTTTCACTGCTTAATATAACAATATGTTTTACTGTCCATCTCGGCAGCAGTGTAAACAAGACATCTTCAGAAAGTATAATCTACAGTATATATGTTCGGTCACTACGAGAATAAACTCGCGAGCTTAGTAAATACTAGTTATATCGTTATGCTATAACTAGAAATTTTATAACATTAAGCTGCATGTGTTCCAGTGTTACCCAACCGAAAGAAGCGGCAACCAGCGTTAGAGAAGTCTCCAGTGCGTCGATCACGGTCGGCGAGCATCCAAGGCGGCGCCACTGAGCCGAGGATATGATCAAATCCCGCCTGCCCCGCGCCACGCTGTGACGCTGTAATACGTGCGATTTCTAGTTTAGCTTTTAAATTTAATTTGCATCGAAATCAATTATTGACTGTACTGGCGTTAATGTTTGCAACAGGACCTTTGTTCAAATGCCTTCCTGCTTTATCGTGATATATTAACATGTCCGGTAAAGATTTTATATACGTTAATACACACAATTTTAAAATAGGCAATATAATAATAAATACATATTAAAATCCATTCAGACTATTTTATTTACAACGTTCTATTCGGTATGCCTGTATATTATAAGTTGTAGTGTACATTTTATACCAAGTATGTACTTTAGGTATATATATGAGAGAACGGTAAAACAGACAAAGGGAGCTACTGGTGTGGAAACCGCGATTAATAGAAGCAGTGTAGGGCGCCGCACGATGGACCTATTACTTGAAAAAAGGCGATAGGTAGTCTGAGGATACGTGCTGCTCATGGCTGAGATACTTGGCTTTCACTTGAGGAGGAGTATGTTTAGCAGTGAACGATGAGCAGCTAACCAAAATAAAACTACTTTTTAAATTATTATTTTATCCCGACCGTTCGAAGTTTTTGCAGCATTGATGGTCACGGGATGGACTGAGGTCGTCCGAAAATTCAAAGTTACAATATCTACCTGCATGATAAGCTGATTCATTGAATGATTGACTCCATTGCAATGGCAGAATTGTTTAAGATGACATTTAAATAACTATAGGTTTTTTATAGGCCAGGGGTAAGTTGCCACGGGGGATTAATTGAGGGAAATTAACTTTTTTTTATTTATTAGCTTTCTTACTAGCGTGTTAAACATGATTTCTGTCATTACAAGCACTATAGATTTTTTTAAACGAGCAGCATTTTTCCCTATTTAGAAGTGTATATGCTCCATGTCCTAATAGAGGATAAACGCCCTTATGCTCAGGAATATACACGAAATAGTTCAACGATATTGAATACAGAATAAAAGACAAAAAAATCCAAATATTTTTAGAAAAAACTAATTTAGGCTTAATTACTTAATTACTAAAGTTTAAAATTACCTTTGAGAAATATACTTATTACGAAAAAAGAAGTAGTTAAGGTCAGTCGGGGGAAGTGCGCCATAAAATTTTCATAGCTGGATTCAATGCAAAATAATTTCTTTTTGTGCTGACTTAAGAAAGTAATTTTATTAATTTAAGAATATTTGGTATTTTGTGATAACAACCTATTGCCATTCAAGAAAATCGGACCATAAATTAATAATATTTTGCTCAAAGTAAAAAAAAATGGTAGAAGGCGCACTTGCCTCCGGAAATGGGGTAAGTGCGCCTGTGTAAAAAAAAACGCCAATATGAAACATTATAAAGAAAACACTCATTTTAGTCCATAGAGAAATCAGTTTTACTCGCATTGCTCTTGGATAATTTTTAATCACTCAATATTATAACAAACTATGGCTGTCAAATCAAATTCGGGGTAAGTGCGCCATATATTTGTAAATCAGGGCTGCAAAACATTTTACAATTTTTTTTTGCTATATTTAGGTATTAATATTAGAGTTTTGTGTGCGGATATGTTGGAATAAAAAAATTGTTGCCCTAATACAAAATTCATTTTATTTCTAAAAACAAAAAAAAAAACATACAAAAATGTAGGAATTAACAATTTTGAATGCGTTATAACTCAACTACTTAGAATTTGACCTTATGACATTTGAAATGTTTGAGTTGCATTATAACCAGATAACGTGCCTCTTCACGTAAAGTTGCTCCAGACCAAAGTATTTCAGTTTTTTTTTTGTAAAAACGAATTAACTAATACGCCCTTTTATTTAAGTCGGCTCAAAACAAAATACCTTGAGTACAAAAATTATGCTGTTAAGTATAACATTTTAATAATAATAATTCATATTAATCAAACATATGCTCGAAAAGGTTGGTTATATATGGATCAGGGGCAGGTGCGCCATACGATTATTAACTGTGGCGCACTTGCCCTACTCGACAATTCTGAGATACATTTTTTCGCATTGCTAAAAATCCTTTGTTTTAGTATATCGATGGGTCCTATGTATATGGGCCAAAATGCAAAATTACAACTTTACAGGAGAGGCTTCCAAAGTTAAAATTTACTATAACTTTAGATTTATAAATCCGAAGTTTATGAAATTTTGCTTGTTAGCTATGACAATTATCCTCCTCATTTATATTATAGTATTTTATATATACATTTACCGGTTTTTTTTTAACGTCACATGGGCCCTTATACGATAGTTTTTGTTAAAAAAAAACACCCTAAAAGGGCCATTGTGCCATATTGGCCATTATACGCGTATTACGGTAATTAGCATAAATTACATATTTTTTTTATTTTCCACCCATAAAATCAACTAACAATTGAAGTAGTTAATAATTTATAAATAAAAATAAAAGATATTAGGATATTTAGTTATTTATGTCACATTGACATTTATACGTTGTAAAATCTGCTAACCTATTGACTGAGTTTTCAGATAGATCATAAAAAACACACATTAGTTTTATTCATTTATTTAAATAAAAATTTAATTTGCCTTATAAGTACACATATGGACCCGAAATCAGTCTTTTTGGTATTTTAATGATAAAAATTACCAGCAAAAAAAATATAAGAAGGAAACTGTTACTGAAGATCTTAGTTTTATTAACAAAACTACGTACTTCACGTTATTATTTTCTTAATAAAATTACAAAAAATAACAAAAATAAAACCTTTCTGATGTAAACAAAAAATATCTCTGTAAGTAATATAATCAAGTAATAAAATTATCAAAATCAACGTTAATGGTAAAATTTACTAGTAATTCTTAATAAGTGTTTATTAAAATGTCTTCATTATCGCTTTCATTAATAGTCACAATGTCATTAGATGCTATTAAATTTTCATAATAACTATGGTATACCGGTGGGATAATATTTTTTCGACATAAATCAAGCAAGTCTTTCTTCTTGGAAGGTTGTATTGGTAATAGCTGATTGTAACATAGTTGCAGAGGAATATCAGTTGGTCTATTGGCAATTTGTCTTCTTGTTTGTACTGGGTGATCTAAGATATTAATATGATTTTCAATAGCATCTTCACTACCCAAATTATATTCATAGTATAAAACGTACGGTTCGTCTCGGCTTACGGAATTTGTTTTATTTTAAACCAACGAATTTTTTGTCCTTCTGAGTTTTTAGTCCAGTTAAACTGAGTATTTGTCTGCATCTTTTAAAGTCATAAATCATATTCTTAAATTCGTCTATGACGTTATAAGGACTTCCTTTTGATTTCGCCCATCGAATCAATGAGCTCCACTCAGAGGGTGTATAAATATTCTTATATTTTGAAGCTTTTTCAATGGTGGCATGTATGGAGTCGCCTTCATTCTGCGTGTGGCCTACTTCAAGAAAAGTGTGGTTTACATTCAAATTAAACTGTTTAGCAGCGTATAGATACATAAAAACATAATCCTGTTTCGGTTTTGGCCAGTGCAATTGTCTGACCAAAATCTGAAATCGTCACAACCTTCTTGACTTTTCAATGTAATAATATTATAAATACAGCTCGCTATTTCGTTCGATCCCTTCATTGCAATTTGTTCATTCCATAAGTAACAGGTACCAATTAACTTACTAATATCGAAGACTGATAAGTTATGTACTTTCAACCTTTTGCTGTAATAAAATAGACTAATTTCACCACTTGGGGACAACAACACTTTTTGCAAATCAAAAGTAGCGCAGAATATTTTCGTATCATTTTGTGAATCACGTTTATCCTTTTCCTTTAAAGATCTAACCTGATTTTTGCAAAGTATATGATTATCATAAAATATTTTATTCTCAGGAGTCACAGGACCGTTTTTAAAAGAATGACAACTATGGCATTGGTCTTTTTTTGGCTGGTGAAATGATAAATTAATATTTTTAGTTACTATATCCCTGTATTGCCGTAACGACTCATATTTACTACCATATTTAGTTGAATCATACCATTCTTTGTATAACATGAACATTCGGATAAACTTAAAGAGCCATCTAAATAAAGTTTATTACTGTCTTTACGACAATAATGTGAATCAACCGGTTCAAAGGACTTGATGTGGTCCAGCACACTTTTATCATTTCTGCATCAATGCCAAATTCACAAAATTCCGACTTCTACTCAACTTAACACGATAATTGGATGCCATCTTTTACTTATTAAACTAAATTGTAACGCAAAAACACAACAATTAGATTTGTATTCATCACAGTGCGGCCGTTGTTCCGTTCAACGTATAGTGTCAAACCAGCTGATTGGTCCCAATCGTAAACAAACGCGCGGGAACTCGCCGCGTATAAGTCTCTAACTACTCTTAGGACCTTGTACGTTTAAATTTATGTTACATATGCCGTTATACTGTAATAAAAAATCGTGTTTCTATGCAAAAATCTATTTTTTTTTTAATAGCTCACTTGATTCATTACATCGATAAAATGCGTTTACCATAAAAAAGTCAAAATGGCCAAATTGTTAGTTTGGCCCATATACATAGGACCCATCGATATATACATAAAATTCAGGCAGGAAGTTAAAATAAAAGGTTTAAACTATGTATAGTCCGGTCAATCTAGACCTAAAAATGAGAGCGAAGCTACATAAATTCCCATCAAGATGAAAATCAGTAAGGTTGTTAAAAATATGATTAAAAATAAAATTTGAAAGTTCCCCATCTTTCCCCTGTATGGAAAAAAATATATTCAAGGTCAAAGGTAAAAAAATGAGTTTTTCGCGATTTTCGGCGAAACAACAAGTTTTATCATAAAAATATCTCAGACAAAATTGTAGATCATAAAATAATCTACAAAAAATGTATCAATACTTTTTTTTCCTACGAGCTATCGTTTTTGAGATATAACGTATTTAAAAGTTGTTCAAGTTGTTATCGTTATAATATGCATGAGTGCGCCACGTATATACATCTCTTATCTAGAGTTGTTATATATGTTGAAATATTTTTCTATCGGTGATTGTAATATATACTTAAAATATAAAATATGCACAAGTTAAAACTATAAGAATATCAGGTCAAATTAAACCCAGTCTCTTACTTCATACGCCAGTGTAACTTCGAGACAACATCTGTCTCTTGTTCTATTGTGTGCGTGGCTAGGGTCTTATATCTGCTATAATAAATGAAAAAAAAAACAGTAATTCAACTCAAGAAGAAGTTATCACCAACGGCATCCGCTTTCTTCTTTCTATGTACGGAGGTCCTAAAAAAACTACCTGCTTAGATAAGCATCGATATGTATAATTCGTTAAAAGCACTAAGAATAAAAAACAAGTTCAATTAGCTTCTCTTCCTCCAACCTCAGTTGCTGCTCATCAACATCTTCTTCGGGTATATTACCAAGTTCAAGTGTGGCTTGGTTATCAGCTAGACCCTACAGACTGGGGTTGGAAGTTGGTCGACAATACATTGGAACCAGTTCAAACTTTACTCTCACCTGCACCGGAAATACTGCTGAACACAATTTTTTGCAACTGCAAAAAGGGATGCAGTGCTAAATGTGGTTGCAAAAAAGTCGGACTGTTTTGTTCTCTGGCATGTACAAACTGTCAAGGCCGGTCGTGCTCCAATGTTGAATCACTAACAGAGGAGGATTCGTGTGATTCCTACGAGGATACATCGCCATTGACGCAATTTACTTGCACTCAGAATGAAGAAGAAGAAGAACGAGAAGAGTTTGACGGTTACAATTCAGCCGAATAAAATCCACCACTTTTTTAATTTACATCGCTTTTTATCTTTTCGAATATTTACAAATTTCCGTAATTTTGCAATAGTTTCAAATTAAACAGGATCACAACTGACCGGTGGAGTAGTCCTACGGGGGAAACCACGATAAAAAAAACACGCTAAGTACACGACCTCATAGGTGGCGTGGAACGTGTGCATATTATGACGATTGCAACTTGCACAAATTTTTGAATCGTTATATCTCAAAAACGGTGGCTCATAGGAAAAAAGTATTGATACATTTTATGTAGATTATTTTATGATCTACAATTTTGTCTGAGATATTTTTATGATAAAACTTGCCGTTTCGCTGAAAATCGCGAAAAACTTTACCTTTGACCTTGAATATTTTTTTTCCATACAGGGGAAAGATGGGGAACTTTCAAATTTTAATTTTAATCATATTTTTAACAACCTTACTGATTTTCAGCTTGATGGGAATTTATGTAGCTTCGAATGTTTAAATTGACCGGACTAGTATTCACCTTACTGGTTTACAGAAATATGTAAAATATCTTGAAATATTTGATGTTATCTTTCATGGGGTCATCTCTGTTTACAGGTCTAAATGACACTTAAAATAAAATGGCGAATAAATCGTATTAAAATGAACAGAGCCATTCATGCTTTTTAGTGGAACTGTATTTCAGTTAGTAGCATAGACATAAGATTGCGGTAATTGTATAACATCAATAGTTTTCGATTTTTTTAGGGCAGGTGCACTTACCCCGTTGGCGCACTTGCCCCACCTGACCTTATTTAAAAGAAAAAGATTTATAATAACATGCAATTGCGTTTAGTGATTGAATTGTTAAATGTCCAATAAAATTAAATTGTGTGTAACCAAAAATGCTGTTTTATACACTAACCCCCTTATTCATAAACGTTTTTTATCTAAGGACGAAGTAAAGCTGTGATAACAAGCTTGTTTCTCAGTGCCCAACGGCATTGAGAAACAGACATAGGGCCGTTGTGATTGGCTATTATTGTTGTATCTCAATATTAGCCAATCACAACGGCTCTATGTCTGCGCACTGAGAAGACTGCCATGCCGTCAGCACTGAGAAACAGACTTGTTATCACAGCTTTACTCGGTCGTTACATAAAAAACGTCTATGAATAAGGGGGTAAAAATACATGGGGTAGGTAACTTGTTTAGCGAGTCTCTCAGTGGCGAAGCGTCCATACAAGCCGATTCCCACCGGCTTCCCTTTTAGGTTTTCGGTGATACTAAACAATATATTTAATAGGTAAATTAAAATTTAAAACATATCAGACAATGAACAATAATTATAATAGCTTAAATTATTAATTAATGATAACCTAATAATGACATCTATCGGCCATTAGCCCGTTGTTTATTAAATTTAATCGATATCGATTACTTATTTTAAATAACGTTAGATGGCGCACCTTGTATTTAGTTGAACTAACGGATTTTTTGGGGAACTAAATTAGTTCCCCAAAAAATCCGTTACCAAAGTGATATTGTGACACCACAGGCGCAAGGTAACCCGCTGCCAAGCGGCTTAATGTCGTAGTATGTTTTTTAATATAGATGGCAGCACTTTCTATGACTTTCTATGCCAGTGTTTGTCGAAATCGCGCGGAAGATATGGGCAAAGGTAACCCGTGCTAGTTCGGCTTCACGTTAACCGACTTTGTATAGTTGTCGCTTTTTACTCAGAACAAGCTTTTTACGTCCTTCAAACGTCATAATTTATTATGCTACCAAGTTGCGGTGTTTGTAAATTGTCATAATATTCATTTTATTTTTTGATAGTTCTGTGATATTTAGTTACCAGCGCTTTGTTTATTTAGAAACTACAAATAAAAGTGTATTATAATGGAAATAACTAACTACTTTGTGATCAGTTAATGTCTACCATTACGTAAGTATATTATTAGTATGTGATTTCACATATTAGTATTTAGATGATAAAATATTTGAAGTAGACCTGAAAGTTTTTGATTTCAGACACAAAATGTTTGTTAGAAGAAAATAAATATTATATTTTACTGAATTTAAAATATCACCACGATACAAGCAAAAATTAACGAATAACCTTTCTTGATTATTTAAATTGATAATTATATAAGGTTATCATGAAGGTGCATTTAAACTGTTGGTCTGTTTGGCGATCGTGATACCTATTGCTATAAGGAGGAATTACATTTAATTACAGTTTATTTTGAAAGAAACAAATAATCATAGGTACTTACGTAGTGTGGTTATAATTTGAATACTTACTTTTGTTTGCTGTTATTATACAAATTAATACGTAGGTAGGTACTTATATTTGTGATTAATGGAAGGAGAATTATCTACGTTTATTGTTCGATTTTATGGATGTTTCAATTATTTACGCATAATAGGTAATTTAGTAGACATGTCAATGTTTGTCGATTTCGATTTATGACTAATTCGTTGTCTTAGTTTTTGTTTTCCGATAAATTGCCCCCGATATCTTAACTGACGCCAATTTTTTTTACACCGGGTTACCTTTTGAAAAATTTCACCCTTCGCCACTGGAGTCTCTAGTGCAAAACTTAAGATTTACCGATAGGATATTAGCAAAAGCTCAAAATGAAAACATTTTGGTCTTTTATCATTTAGAGTTAGGATCTGAGGATTTTGCGTAGTTCGTTATTTCGCATTAACATAATAATAGATACCGCCATTTGTACCACCGATGTTTCAATTATTTCCACCGTCTGTATACATATTTGTCTTGTTTCTTATATTTACGGTGTACAATAAAGTTTTTAATAAAAAAATAGATATGTTGGAGATTTTAAGAAAACATTTTTTGTAAGATATAACAGAATTTATTAATATATAACGTCATGTATAAAATCGAAGAGGGAAAAAGATAAGACAAAAAAACAAATGACATTATGACATCTATAAAAAAAGCAAAAAATAAGTTGCGTTCTAAAAACGTAGTTCCAATATCTACGTTTAGTGTGTTTAAATAAGATGGGTGATAAATTCTAAAGAGTCCTTTCTCTTGGTGTTCTCCTACGTAGAATATAAAGCTTCAAGCTTCTAGAGCAGCCGCTGCTTCCCGCGTCGCACAGTGTCATGATGGCCGCGCGGGGGTTCGGACGTGTTATCGCGATTTTTTTGTGTGTTGCCGTTTGTGTAGAGGGATATCCGTCCGGTTCCACGTCTTTGACGGACTCTCTTAACCTTTTTAGCAGTAAGTAATCTAAGCAGAATATTCGTAATTGATTTAAAGACTATATTTTCCTATGATGAGATATTGATGCGATCGCTGCAACTTTTAAAATTATTCAACAGACATTAATTTGCTCTTACCTAATTCAATTAATTTTATAATTTAGTGAAGGGCAATATTACTGTAAAAATAAGAAAAGGTTTTCAGCTTTATACATAAATACTACGTCATCCTATCGAATATGGTGCGGGTCCTATAATCGCTTATAAAGATTACAGTGAAAATGTAAATCAGCTATTCTGAATCTGCGTACGGGCGAGTTTTTGCTAGAGGTTCTTCTGACAATCTTTTATTAAATTGAACCTTAGAATGTGCGCGTTATGAGCATATTTCCGCCGTCGGTAAAAAACGGCAATATTTAATAAGCACTTTGAGTCTGGGCTTTTACTAGTATATAATATCAGCCCTGATATATTGTCCCATTGAGGCACGGGCGGCTATCGGCTGTTTTTTTTAGCAGCTTGCCCTGTATTCGTCGTCGACTCGAGCCAATCAGTTAAAGTCGATCAAGGCTCAGAAGGCTTCAGGATAAGCAAGTAAATTGCTAAGTGTGCCCACTAAGTAGGTATAGGTACATTCTGTTATATTATTTGTTTATTTAGTTGAAATAAAGCCTTCTTTGTATTTGAGTATGGGGTCATGTGTTTGAAATGAGTAATTGATATTGCATAACTTGGTCCCTATTTAAGTTTGCTTTCATTGTATAAAGAGGTTATTACGATATTATGGCGATGTAAAGCGTTTTTAAAATCGTTAGATGTAAATTCAACATTGTTTGTTTTTTATTTATTTCTAGCACATTATAAAACATAAAATGATTAAAAAAAAGAAAGCCAATATATTATTGTTTGGCTAGAAGCATCAAATTTTAAAGAAAAAGGTCATACCTAAAGGAAACGTGAAACAAGGATGCTGAGTGATGATTATTGCACATACTTTTGTCAATACTGTTAAAATGAAGCATTTTCTTATACATTAAGGAAAACTGATCATTTCGATACATTTTATTAATATTATATATAGAATGTTGAAAAAATTAAAAATATTGATTCTTGTCCCAATAATTAAACAATATAAATATTGATTTTCTATTCATTTGTATATTCTTTATATGCATAATATAGAAAATAATTTGATTATATTATTATTTCTGAGTAAAATTACTATTACTATGGGCGGCAAAATATTCCCCACGCGCCCACTGACTACAAAAAAAAACGCGCCCAAAAGAGGTAAACAATTTGAATGAATTAGGAAAACTTTTAATTAAAATATTTAAAAAGTATTTATTTCAACACTTAAGTAGTTCAATGAGTTTACATTATAATCCACAGCACCTCAACCCTTTTATAAAAGGACTTTGTGGTGAACATAAAATGGTTGAGTAGGGATGATGTCAATCATATTAATGTGCAAGAAACGTGATGATAATTACATATAGATCCATCCTTTAAAATATCACATATCTTTAAGCATAGCACATCATTGGCACAGATTTTGAATTACCTGAATAAATAACTGTTTCCATAGTATATTATATGCAGGTACATAAGAAGATTTTATAGCCAGAGATCATCAATCTCACCACCAACTCCTCAAGTAGCATTAAACCATAATCCCAAGAATTATAATTACTTAGCTGATAAACAAGAGACATCACACTGTATTCACTTCAATAAGTTTGCAATCTATATTCAACAATAAAGCATGTCACATAGCAAATCTCGTTTTACAACTTTAGATAGGTAGGTATAAGTTTATTACTAATGTTGTTCTTATTTATGTACTACCTATACCCAATGACGTTTTACAAATAAAAACATCTTAGCCTATACCGGCTTAAAAATAATAGGCGACCGGCCTATGCTTGATTTTGTCCATTATTCTATATATAATGATTAATAATACGAAAAAGAAGCACTCCTGCGAAAACTGCATAAAAATTGGTTTAAAAATAAGCGAGAAATTCATATTTAAAATATTGTAATGTGCAGAAGTGAGCGCTATGTGGGGATATCGCTTCATCTCTTTCTTTCGCACGCGTCGTAATTCCCGATGACGTCACATGTGGATATTTCGTCTCTTTTCTGTTTTTTGTTAATTACCCCTTCCACCGAAATTCAAAGACTTATAACTTGTTGATTTTTTACCGGATTTTAAAAATTCCTTCTGTGTTATAATTTATATTATGTAAATATTTGATAAAAGTAAAGAACAAAAATGAGTCCGGTACCCTATTAATTGTCGATGCATCTTGCCGCCAAAACAGGATGCGTCACGATTTTATAATGAGGAGGCCGGCGGCAGCGGGTTATCCGCCGTGCGCTACGGTTCGGGGCATCTAGATAATTCCGTCGGTACCCCTTGCCTGTCGTAAAAAGCGACTAAATGGGGAATAGAGGGAGTCACAGAGCGATCTGTGGGGGCTGCTCACTCATCTACTCCAATTGAGCGACTCTGAGGTGGACGACACTGCGGGTAGTCTGACTCCCGCTCTCATAGACGCTAAAGGCGTCTTTTAAAGTTCGTAGGCATCTTAGCCTCCTCGTTTAGAGAGGTGCCGCAAAGCGACATCGAGCAGGAACGGTTCCACGCAGCTACTTAGTGCAACAAGATATCCTGGGCCGTTCTATATGTGGCAAAAAAGGCCGTCATGGGTTTTGATTAGTATGAAGGTATATTTAGAGTTAGAATAGAGGCTGTAATAGTATATGGATCACATATTTACTCAGTAAAATATATAGCGGGAGTTTTATTTCAGAAAAACTATTTCACGCCGGCGGAGCCGCAAGCAATAGCTATTTAATTATATGGTACGGAGATAGGTAGGGTGTTTATACCATTTTGAGGAGTAGATGCCTCTTCTTATTGTTATTGAAAGTGACGAGTGTGTGATCCAGAGGTCCAGAGACTCGACCCGGCAATCGTCTGATGTTTTAAATTTTTGGGAAGGCACAACATTGCTTTGCCGAGGGTCGTAAGACCTGTGACCCGCCACTAGAGGCTGGGCGGCAGAGGTAATGCACTTTCTATGCGAAAACTGAAAAAACATCTTTCCTTTCCTAATTCGCATTCATAAGGTATTTTAATTCGTCTAATATATAAGATGTCTCAAGGAAAGTGATATTACTAAAAAAAAAGGATTTGCTGGAGTAGCCCATAAATAAATTATATTATTATATTTTTTTTCAGAGAACTCAGGGAGCATAACCAGCTCCGGCACCTTAATCAACGGTTTCAACGACTTACAATTACGATTTGGTCAGAATGAGGACGACAAGACGAATGACGGTAGGAAGATCTATGAAAATCCGAATAATTAGAGTTAAGAATGATTATCGTTATAGAGCACTATGTCTTTTACAACTATTATTCAAAGAAGAGTTTTATATTACTAATATTTACACAAGTAAAGGCACATAAAATGTATTTATTCTGTATGTTTCTAAACAGAGTAGGCATAGGAGCAGCTTATGCTCGTGCGCCGAGCTTCAATATTCTGACTCAAACTGTGATAATAAGCAAGTCTGTCCTTATGTCGGACACAAATAAGTCCTTGGCATCTCCCGCGAATTTTGTTGAATTTATTTACTGGCACGATCAAGTGGTCAAACCTAAAACCTCACAATTCACTGCACAAATATGCTGCAACTAGCTTAATAGAACAATATTTTAATTTATCTTATATATTTCTACGACTTAGTTTGTCGTGGTATCTCTGGACGGTTGCCACAGCTATGCCGGCCGGGTTAATTACTTTTTCTATTCCACTTATAGGACCAAATACCAGTAAAACCCAATTCTTCTTTTCAGAACCGAAAGAAAAAGCCAATGCGACCGGGCCAAATCAGGCCGCAGAAGCGAAAGTGACGTTTCCAGGTAACTGCCAACCTTCTCGCACAAAGGTGCGCGACGGCTCTGCGTGCTCCGGGCAGACGCTGTTTGAGGACAACTTCGACACTCTGAACGAGAGCGTGTGGCAGATTGAGCAATACATACCTAATACTCATCCCGTGAGTTTTCAGTTTATATGCTCCTTGGGGAAGTGGTGACACGAAGTTTGAGGGCAAAATATGAAAAAAAAAATGTATAAACTCTTATTTCTTAAATAAAAAAAGTTTACAGGCGATAGTTAGGACCTATAACACTCGTTTGAGATATTATTTCTCAAACTAAATGGCAAGGCATATTGTTTTACAGGAGCACCCCTTCGTATCATACCAG
>NC_051129.1:2177254-2197740 GCF_014839805.1 Manduca sexta
TGTCATCATAATATTTGTGTTAGTTCAAATTTACGTATGAGTTTACCTAACACGTTGTTGTCAAATATGTTATCTTTGACGTGAAATTGACATTTGACGACATCATAAAAATACCGCTAAGTCAATGTTGCCGATGATTGGTGTACAGGGGTGCCCACAATACTTTTTAAAATCTATACATATTATATAAAACAAAAGTCCCCTTCTGACTGCCTGTATGTTACAGATTATCTCAATATCTATTTAACGGACTTTATTAAAAAATTTGGTATGGAGATAGTTTAAGACCCTAGGAAGGTTATACGCTACTTTCCATCGCGGGAAAATATAGGACTTTTATCGGAACACTACTTTTACCCGGGCGAAGACATGAACAAAAGTTAGTCTAATATAAAACGTATTTTTGCTCAATTCTTTAAGGTTTAATTTGACTTCCCAATACAAAATAGTTTGTAATTTTTCGGAATTAATTTATCTTTCTATTACCTTGTAGATCTAGTGGCAACATCCTTAGCTGTAAAACCGCTGAAATTAACTTTTATAGCTCTCATAATAAGGTTCAAGAACAATGCAATGCAGTATTTTATAACTCTAAAAATATGTGTAAAAAACTACCAAACAATACTTTGAAAACCATGCGTTACACGAAACTGTTTTTATTATTTCACAAAAGGCATAACACAGAACACACACAAACAACAATAATTATTATAAAGAATAAAGTTCTGAAGTTACACATTAAGGTGGTAGCTCAAGGTCCATTTTCATACATTTTGTTTCGGCTTTTAATCTGGGTAACTAAACAGAAATATTGGCAAGTAAAAAGAATTTAAATTCACGTCTAGTTAGTGATTGTTTCTCGCAGTTTAAAGAAAAAGCAAAAATATTAATAATCATGGAACATTTCGGCCTTTAAAATTTAATATGACAGAAATTTAAAGGCAAAATATCCATGATTGTGGTATTTTATTCTCAGCTGCATCATAGTTGATGCTTTCATATATAACTCCTAGCTAGACCAAGCATTCGCTTAAACCTGTACCTAATTGAAATCATACTACGGAAACGACTCTAAAACAATTAACAATATAAACATCTACTTATACTTAATTGAGTTATAAAAATATATCTTGCATGGAAACTAAATTGTACTAACTATAAAACCACTTACTTTTCGAATACTATTTAAAAACACAACAAAGAAACGTAGTTCCATGAAATCTAAATACTGCACTAATTATTAATTCCGTGAACTATCTGTACTGGGAAAGTACATATCAATCTTGCATAGTTGGCAGCCGAGCATCGCTTCGTACGTGGCAAATGACAGGTCATCGTAGAGTGCGGCGGAGTGACGAGCGACGAGTTCCGTTGGTTAATACGTCTGGCTTCGATGTTAGAAGATATTACATCGTGTTTATAATTCAGGCTTCTTAGAACTATTTTAAATTCTTAAACACTGCCGTCAAAGGCGCGTAAACTCAACCGAAACTTAATACACTAAACCAGCGGCCAGCAACACGCGGCCCGCGAACGTTCTACCCACGGCCCGTGATTTTTTTGTAACATTTAAATAAATTAATTAGCAAGAGTTAGCGCGTCTAAAGAACGCTGTTCTACCGTCAAATGAACAAACGAAAGACAGTCAGTCTGTAAATCAGTACGCATATCAGAAGAAAGATTCTTATAGTGTTAGATATGAACAATTATATGTATGTACATTGGGCATCTTAATATTATACGTGCGGCCCGCCTTTACTTAATTTTAGCCAACTTGTAGCCCTTGCCTACCAAAAGGTTGTCGACCGCTGCATTAAACAATTTAGTGAGTTGTATATTCATCAGGACCAAATTTGTGCTTCAATGGTTATTACCAATTAGTAATAAATTGTCTTTATATATCCGTGTGATAGGATTTCACAGCGTCCTTAGATATTAATACATAAAAACATTTACAGAAAATAGCTAATATGCGCATTAAAACGTGCAAACTACGATGTAAAAATGTTAAGTAATCATCGCACGAACGCAAAATTTTGTATGGCAATTTTCCCAGTATCTATATATTCTTAGAACTCTTTGACTGCAACCTGTACCCATGGTGGTATTATTACTTTTACTTACTATGTAGAACACAAAGCCTGAGACACTGACATGTTCAGTTTGAAAAACGTCATGGACACACACACACAGTGTTTTTTATTGGGGCATTGTAAGAATTAATATAGTATTGCCTCTAAACGGGTTATGTGCCACTCAATTTTTAACATGTACAAATTGTATGAAAGATACAAAATGACTTCCAAAGAATAAAACCTCGTAAACGATCTGTATTTTTATATCAATTTTGATACGAGAAACAATAAACTCGCGTATATTTCATAGAAACAAATAAATAAACGAAGTGAGCGCACTGAACAAGTAATATCTGGCGAAACTACGTCCCAATTTTATTGTGTCAAATAAAATGAGTAACGGTTGTGTCTGCTAACACAATAAAACGATGTTATTTAGTTTCATAAAAGACTTGATACTGCCTCGTCGAGCACGTGGGTAAAACAACTTGAAAAGGATATGTTCAAAAGCGATTTTATTTTTTCCAACGAAATGTCTAAGCAAAAAATTTATATAAATTTTGGATAGAATTCTTAAAAACGAACATATTGAAATAAATAATTTTATTTTAAAGACATCAAAGTCAAAATTCTAGTTGGTTACCTATTCCCACCTCTTTTGACGAATCAATGTAGTTATTTTTATGAGTTAAGTCTCCTATGATAATATAATTGTTTGTGTCGAATTCTGCGATTTCTGTAACTATTTCTTATAAACATTCAAACAGCTTCACAAACTTTCGGTTTTATAATAGTAAACATATTCTGATGAAATGGCAATAAAGATCAAAATCGCTCCTCATACCCAACGACACGGTCATTGCATGAACCCAATCAATGCTAGACGTCATTCCGAAATTCATTTTATGGCTGGTGGAAAATCGCTGGCGTTGTTTTAATTTTTATCGGCGCTCGTTACGCTCACTCACCTGTCATACTGCGCCCGAAAAGCTACTGTGTTAGGGCCGGCATATATGGCGGAATACAGCGCAAATATTTTTTTACTGTCAAACTATTATCGATATTGCCTTCATTGAAATAATACTCATAATTCATTTAGACAACAAAAATTGCATTGTTGTGTGTTAGTTGTGCTCAAAAGTCCTAATTGGGTCATTTTCGAGTCTTGATATTGTGCCGCTATACGTTCTGATATATCTACCTCATTAATCTTCATTAATATAAAACTTTTTTTTATGGGATCCACTGCAATTATCGTCATGTTACCTTGCTAATATGATAGCGATTCCCCAGCTTAGCAACCGCAGTGGCACACTGATGGAGAGTGGTGAAGGAAGACTTGGGAAAGAATGGGAACTTGCTACAATGGACGGAGGAAATGCTCACGGCCTTTTTTAAATTTTAATGTTTTATGCAATCAGGTTGTATATACACTGCATTATGTTCCTCGGGCAAGATAATTATCTACTCATGCATGGACGTCCATGCGCTTTGAAGACAGAACGAACAAGAACTGCCTCGGGAGACATTATACGCTATTGATTGTACCAGATATATGTTATTGGATAGCGACTTCCCTACCGTTCCATCCCGTACCTTGTTCTCACAAATCGCATTTCGGGATCAAACAGATCATATTCGGTAGGTAAGAAATGGTTATTGCTAATTTCATACTTTGTATTCCATAGGTAAAGCGTAGAAATACATTTTGACAAGCGCTATGAGAAATAACATCTCGTATAGTCATTATACCTTGACATTAGTAAAATCATCATCTGAATGACAACCTAAGCAAATTGAATTGATCGAAGTCACATTGTATTATATATATGTTATATACTTAGATTGAATTAAGACTTTGATGTTGTTGTAAATATGGTATATGTTCTTAGTAATTAAATAAAGTTAGTAAAAGATGTTATTGACATGAGTGTTTATTTCGGACTAAAGAGAAGTAACTATGGCAAACAAAATACAATTAGTTCTAAAAATAGAACATATAAAAATAATAAGTCACGACGAAGGTTACAATCTCCAACAGCCGCCCTTAATCGCAGTTGTGACAGAAACAAAACAAATAAAATAATTAAGTTTCTAAACCTAAGTTAACTACACATCGTTTGTGTGCTAGAGGTCCGAGGGCCTTCGTTAGTACATCAGCAGGCATATCGTTACTTTTATATATTCTAACTTAACAATATTATTAGATACCTTTTCCTAATAAAGTGAAACCTAGTATCTATATGCTTCGTCCTGCTGTGGTGTACAGGATTTCGAACAAGATTAATGGCACTTTGGCTGTCAGAAGCTAAGTTAACTGAACAAAGTATACCTGTTATCTCGTATATAAACCGACGTAAGTAACACGCTTCCTTCGTGGCAGACGCTAATGCCATATATTCTGACTCGGTCGAACTTAACGCAACAGTAGGTTGCTTCTTGGATTCCCATGATACTGGACCTCCACTTAACTTGTAAACATAACCGGTGTATGACCTTCTGTCGATTGGACAGTTTGCCCAGTCTGCGTCACAAAAAACCCTTTAAAGGTTCTCTATTCTTCCTGTAAACCAATGAATAGTTTAGGGTACCTTTTAGGTATTGCAGAATCCTTTTAGCAGCATTCCAGTGTTCTTTAGTAAAACACGTATTAAATTGACTTAAATAGCTCGTGGCGTAAGCGATGTCTGGTCGTGTGTTTACCGCTAGATACATGAGGCATCCTATTAAGTTTTGATAAGGATAAGACTCACCGACTTGACCATCCATTCTTTTTCCATATTCTTTTTAATGGAGTATCCACGGCCTTACAATCCTTCATATTAATTTTTTTAATATAGAAAGAATATAATTTCGCTGGTTCAACCTTATACTCTCGGAATCACTTTCAACTTGTAGTCCCAAATAACATTTCAGTATTCCGAGATCTTTTAATGAAAAATATTTCGACAAATCATTCTTGACAGTGTCAAATGTCAAATCAGAATTAAAGAAGACTATTATGTCATCAACAAAGATTCCTAATATTACAAGTTCTTTACCAAAAGTTTAGTATACACACAAGGTTCGGAAGGAGTTCCTATGTGAAACCTATTTTAGAAAGCGTTTCATTTAACTTTTTATTCCAAGCTCGCGGTGCCTGTTTAAGACCGTAAAGAGATTTCTTCAATAAACAAACTTTGTTTTCTTTACCCTTTTGAATAAAACCAAGAGGTTGCTCCATGAAAACTTCTTCTTCTAAATCTCCGTTAAGGAAAGCTGTATCGACATCTAAGTGCTTCATTCTCAACTTCATATCTGCAGCTATCGCAAACAACGTGCGGAGGGAAGAATGACGAATCACTGGTGCGAACGTCTCCTTGTAGTCTACACTTTCAACTTGATGAAAACCTTTGACGACGAGTCTCGCTTTATACTTGGTAATATTACCATAAGCATCCCTTTTAATTTTGTAAATCCATTTACATGGTATAACCTTTTGTTAGGTCTATCTACTAAATTCCATGTATGGAGTTTCCTTAAGGAACTATACTCATCAACCATAGCATGTTGCCACTTATCAGCATCATCGGCATGAGTAGCTTCGTAATATGTCGTAGGTTCATTAGAATCTACCATTGACGTATTGTAAGCTTTATAAAAATTTGTTGCTTTTCTATCTCTGGAAGGGTATCTGCGCTCAGGGTGCGATTCCTGTTCCAAATTCGCTGTCACTTCTTCCACACTAGGCAGCCTTAAGTCACTGAGAGACTCTCGCTCTTCCAGAGTCACTGACTCTTTTGCACTTTCTAGATTTACTGGTAAAGTTGCTTCATCCGCCGGGCTGATACTCTCATCACAGTCATAGAATTGACAGTCATGATCAAACTCAGACTCAATCTCTTTTTGCTCATCAAATAACAATATAGATTCTGACTGTGCCACAGATTGCTTCTGCTTTAGCGCTGTAAAGCAATTTTCAAAAAAGGTTGCATCTCTGGATATAATAACTTTTCGTGGGTTAGCAGGATCCCTAAAAATATAAGTGCCTGGATTTTCAGAATAACCGACGAAAATTGCTTCCTGTGCCTTGACATCTAATTTCTTCCTGTGACACGAAGGTATATGGACTAGAGCTCTACAACCAAATACTTTTAGATGGCTAAGATCACCTTTTCGTCCATACCATTTGTCATAAGGAATTTGTCCACCTAAGGCTCGATGAGGAGACCTATTCTTAAGGTAAATGGCAACTTGGAATGCATCTTCCCAGAATGCTTTCGGTAGTGAACTTTCAGCTAGCAACGTTCTTGCCTTTTCTGTAACCGAACGATGGGTGCGTTCCGCTACTCCAACTTGCTGAGGACTATAAGGCGTCGTTGTTTGATGTTCAATACCTTTTGAAGCAAGATAATCAACAAACTCTTTATTCACGAACTCCTTACCTCCATCAGTCCTAATTGCTTTAATTGTTTTATCTAACTGATTTTCAACAAAACATTGAAACACACAAAATATATCTTTGACTTCTGTTTTAGAAGAAATAAAATAAGCAAACACTTTTCGCGTATAATCGTCTACTATTGTCAACATATATCTATTTCCTTGAAAAGAAGTTGTAGACACCGGTCCCATCAAATCCATATGGATCAGTTCCAAAGGGAAGTAGCCCTATTAAACGCTAACCTTTTGAAAGGTTTTCTTGCTTGTTTACCTTCCACGCAAGCGATACAACTAGTTTTATCTACTCCTGTATACTTTATACCTACCTTGTGATTTTTCAGTTGGTTCATGCCTATACGACACAAATGTCCTAACCTCTTATGCCAAATTTGATAACTATCCTGACAGCCAGAGTGCACATCTTGTGTCAAAAAATTATCCGCCACATTCTCGGAAACATTTACAGTACCATCTAAAACGTACAGTCCACCAAAGGGCGATGCATGAGCAACAGATTCACCTGTAAAATTAAAAGTATCAGATTTATAAAAGTTACATCCATTTTTATCAAAAACACAAATAAAACCCTTTTCAACAGTTTTATATACAGATAACAAACTAGCTTTCAAATCTGGTATATAAGCAACATCACTAATATTGTTGACCACGTTCTCGGGCGTGTTTATTGAAATATTTCCAATTCCGCAGCACTTAATCTGTTCTCCATTTGCGACAGTAACAGTACCTTGATTCTGTATCGAGATATTCTGAAACCAGTCCCGTCTAGAAGTCATGTGTCTAGTACAACCTGAATCTACATAAATTATGTCCTTTCTTGGGTTTCCAGAAGTATTAAGAGTTGTAAATATCGTATCATTGGTATTTACCGCATTGCCTTTCTCCTTCTTGTTTCTCTGTGGACAGTCTGGTCTCTTATGTCCAGGTGTCTTGCACTCATAACAAACTATATTCTTCTTCATTGACTTAGGCTTCTTCTTCGCATGAAAAACAGAGTCTAATGACGTAGCCACATCTTTGGACATTTCATTAAGCAGTTTTGTTTTCACCAACTCTGTAGCCACGTCTACATTGCAATTTTCTAAAGCCATAATGAGAGGTTCATACCTTGGAGTTAGACCTCCCAAAAGTATTGCAGCAATAGACTTGTCCTCTATGACTACATCAATATCCGCAAGATCCTGTGCGGTTGACATAACTGCGTTAATATATAGTTCAATATTTTTGAACTCTGATAGACTCAACCTGTACAGTCTACGCTCCAAAAATAATCTTCGTCCTATTCCCTTATCTTCAAAGGCTTTTTGCAAACAAGTCCATGCCTCTCATCTTATATGGGTTATCGCTGCACCTTCTACTGATAAGCATATCTTTGCTAATGCCCTTGCGTCTTTGCGTACCTTTGTAGAGGCAGGGGTTGTGTCTCCATTTGGGTATCCACTAATTGTTTCCCATAAATCCTCATGGATAAGGTAATTTCGCATCTTGAACTTCCAAGTCGGATATCCATCTTTTATCCTCAAACAAGGAAATGGAAAAGATGTGATCGACGCAGGGGAATTTTTCATACTCGAAACATCTCCAGATTCATGTGACATTTTCAGACTATTACTATTTCCTAGTCACACAAAAAATATATACAACTTTATTTTACCAAATAACGTGAAAAAAAACTAAGAACTAAGCGTTCGTGCTGATAACGTGTTGTAAATATGGTATATGTTCTTAGTAATTAAATAAAGTTAGTAAAAAGATGTTATTGACATGAGTGTTTATTTCGGACTAAAGAGAAGTAACTATGGCAAACAAAATACAATTAGTTCTAAAAATAGAACATATAAAAAATAATAAGTCACGACGAAGGTTACAATCTCCAACAGATGTCAAGCACGTCTTCGGTACCTCAATATACAAAAAAATCTTTGTGCGACATCTCAAACCTGTTTCAACTTAATTAACACAAGATGGATTCAGAGACGTCTTCAAATGAAATGACTTCATTCAATCGTTCCACCTCGAAATTGCTTTCGTAATGTTGTAATAAAAATCGGTGCTGGTCTAAATAAAATTAAGATTGAATTCCCTTTAATTGTTAAACGTCTGCACACCCCTCCATTTACCATCAGGTGCAGATTCATCGTGCTCCACTTATAAAAAAAATCAGAACTTCACGCCTTCTATATCCAAAAGATATCAAAGGAGATCTTCTGATCCATCTTGCTGATGGGCCAAGAAGGTTCTGGAGTGGAGGCCACAGACTGGCAAGTGCAGCGTCGGACGTCCACCCACGAGGTGGCCAAATGACCTCATAAGTATCAGGAGGTCGCTGGATGCCGGCCGCTTACAATACGTCAATCTGGAAATCTTTGGGGGAGCCCCATGTTCAACAGTGGACATCTTGCGGCCGATGATGATGATCTCCAAAAGTAGATATAGACGCAACTGACAACCTATACTTTACATTTGCCAAATTGATATCTATCATTAATCTACCGTAATTTGGAATCACAAAGCACTCCATACACCTTAATATATGATTTAATCCAATCACACTCAGTTATTGTGTGCAATATACATAACTAGTTGGTTACAGTTATTGTGGGACGTATTTTTTTAAACCCTAATTCTATTAATTCTGCTGAATGTGGTGTACAATAAAGTGTTTTTCATTTCATTACAATATCCTTCAAACAGGAATACAATATACTAGTATACAATGTACTGATAGTACTTGATGCTTAGCGGCAGAAATAGACATTGCTATGGTAGCTTCCCAGTCAGATTACAGCATAAGACCTACCAGCTAGTATATTAATTATTATCTGTACAATTATAATGCTGAGATCCATTAGCTCAGAGTGCTTCATTGGACAGAGGTAATACCGTGTGATAAATTCATAATATCATGCAGTAGTCGAGTGCATGCAATACCTTAGAATGATGTAGCAAAGGTATTATCATAGTATTATGATTTAAAAACTTAAATATTACATAATTTATAGTTTGGTGAAGATTTATCAAAAATAAAACACTTATAAATGTCTAATACAAATTTACCTTACAATACAATATTAATTTGAATACCACGATAAAAAATTCATAAGCATAATATGTATGGCATTAAAAGTGTTAAATATATGATATATAATTCGAAAAGAGGGCTTGAGAAACACTAGAAACAGTTTTAATTGGAGCATCCATATTAATGGGTCACTTGAAATAATGAAATGCAATAACCAAAAGAATTAATGAATTCGTTAACGAAATTGTTTATTGATTTATTCTGATATTGTTTAAATTAACATATTTTGCATTTAGTATATTTATTTAGTTTTCAATATTTCTTTAATACAATGCCTCGATGGCGTAGTTGTATTGCAAGTCCGGTACAATAGCGCTCTGAGGTCCTGGGTTCGAATCCCGGGTCGGGCAAAATGAAATTTTGGGTTTTTTCTGCTCAGTATCAGCCCGGAGTCTGGAATTTGTGCCCGATATGGCGATAGGCTCGCCCCCTATCACATCATGGGACGGAACATATTTGGCGAAAAGTGGGTGCCCTAGTTGCGCCTCTGCATACCCCTTCGGGGATAAATGCGTGATGTTATGTATGTTTAATACAATGCTATCTGTATTGCTATTTGAGTTTTAACTCGCATCTCCGGATTGGTAGAATCACACACCCTCAAAATCCCTATAGAGCTTCTCAGGTATGCAGGTTTCCTCACGATATTTTCCTTCACCGTTAAAGCAAGCGATAATTCACAAAGAATACACACATAATTAAGAAAAGTCAGAGGTGTGTGCTTGGGATTCGAACTTGCGGATATACCCGGTCCGTGACCTTAATATAATATTATTCTCAATAATTACGTAATTTTCTATTAATGAAAATAATGTATCAGATTTAACAAACTCTAAAACATTAACCTCTTCATTTATCACCAAGTATTTAAGAAAATGATCAACTCAATCCATCTTTCGACACATCCATTTCAGATTCCAAAGATCCATCACACAAGATATTTCAATACAAACTGCAATTAAATATTTAATCCATCAATAAGAGAGGAGAATGTGTCACTATGCTATAGAATACCGGAACTGATAATAGTGCCAAATTCCTCGCGTGCCGGCGACGCCCGTGTATAGCGGTCATTGCGGTTGGCACGGGCGGGGGGAAAGGGGCCTTGTTCAAAGAGTTGGCATTAAGGGTTGCTTTCAATTTCAATTTATTACAATTTTGCACCTGGTATGGTATGGTATTTACGAGGCGGTCTTTCCATTCATAATTTAAGATGTAGTTAATTATTTACCCCCTTATTCATAGACGTTTTTTATCGAACGACCGAGTAAGGCTGTGATAACAAGTCTGTTTCTCAGTGCTGACGGCATGGCAGTCTTCGCAGTGCGTAGACGTAGGGACGTTGTGATTGGCTAATATTGAAATACAACAATAATGACTAATCACAACGGCCCTATGTCTATTTCTCAGTGCCATTGGGCACTGAGAAACAGACTTGTTATCACAGCTTTACTCCGTCCTTAGATAAAAAACGTTTATGAATAAGGGGGTTTTAATCCTACTAATATTATAAATGCGAAAGTTTGTGAGGATGGATGTATGGATATATTTATGTATGGATATATGTATGTTTGTTCCTCTTTCACGAAAAAACTACTGAACGGGTTTCGATGAAACTTTGCAGTGATATTGGTTATACATCGGAATAACGCATAGCCTATAATTTAGAATGATTTTGTGTAATTTGATCGTAATATAACGATACATATAAAGTAAGTCGGAAAAACAATATCCCGGAAAACACATTCACGCGGGCGAAGACGCGAGCAAAAGCTAGTTACTAATATTTAAATGTTGATGATTATAATTATTGTATTTTGAACGATGGGTGATATTTTAAATATGTACTTATGATTTAATGCACCATAATTATTGTTAACAAAAAGGTGTTACATGTTGAGCGTGGACGCTGTCAGAGAAACTATATTGCTTATTATAATGGTGAAGAGGAATGGACTGCAGAGATAAAAGTCCGCAGTTTAAACCCCGGAGCGCACCCCTGACTTTTTTAAAGTTATGCGTGTTTTTGTTTTGTGAATTATCGCTTCTTTTAACGGTGAAGAAGAACATCGTGAAGAAACCTGTATACCTGAGACGCTTTCTATAATAATTTTGAAGATAGGTTAATTCTGCCAATCCGCACTGGGCCAGTGTGGTGGCTAAGTCCTAATTCTTCTGATTAGTAGAGGAGGTCCGTGCTCAGCGCATGTTTATAATGTTTATAATATATTATTTAATATAATACAAATACGTGGTTACACACCACAAGGGTTCGTTCCAAAGTTTGCTGAATGGAGACTATTCGAAACTTTTGGATGCATTGTGGGTTTAGAGGAAAAACAATAGCGAATGGAGAATCTCAGCGGAGGGAAGGAGCATTTGTTACACATTTAACACTATGTAATCCTAATACAGACCAATATTATTTTTTTAATACGAGCACGGCCAAGTGACCCGACTGCACCTGATTTTAAGTAGAGTGGGATCCAAAAGAATATCGACTGATGAGTGATGATTACCCCTCGACAGCCAACATAATTATGCCGGCCTGTTAGAACCGAATATACACATGCTGATCCCGGAACGCGACACACCAACTTCGAGCACTATGGCGGGTTTTACACCTTGTGTACCGTGTTCGCTATCAGAGTGGATACAAATATCAATACCAACAATTTGCTGCTCCAAAGTTATAAACAGTTTACATAATTCTCGCTAGTTCAATGGCTTCTTATTCCTAGAAATCTCACGTGTTTGGAGAGGTAGTGCCAACTGGAAACTCGACATTGATGGATGCCGCCACCGTTCCTACAAGTCACTTTCCAAATTTTTCATACTGTCAAATACTCATTGTTTTGCCAACAATGAGATATTGTTTGTAATTATGCCAAAATGTGAAAAGTTTTGAAATGTCGCGTCATAGTACTCGTTGTTCGTCCGATGTGGGAATTTTGGCGAAATTATCAAATTTTACATTTTGATTTTATTTCTTGGCGCGAGAAAATTATATAATACTAAGTTTTTGCTACGACTCCGCCCGGGTGAAAAGTTTTTCCGGGATAAAATGTAGCTTTTAATCCTCAGGAGTAGTGTAGCTTCCTATTTGTGAAAAAAAATCTAAATTGGTTTGATGGTTCTTGAGATTAACGCATTCAAACCAAAAAACAACTCTGTAGCTATATAGATTAAAAGATAAAGGCAATATATATAAGTTCTAGTTACATTATTTTTTATCCATGGTGTAAAATAAAGTGTAATAAAATAAAATAAAAATAAAATAAGTAAACAAATGAAAAACCAAGTATCTGTATATATAGCCCGCAAACGTGTTGCTTACTACGTACGCGTTGATATTAACTGAGCTCCACTACCAGACAGAAAAACATAGGGATTAAAGAAGCCGAGGGACTGTCACTCACCTTACAAAACGCAAGGTACTATTAAAATTTAATTCACTGTCTTCCCTCCATACCTAGAGCGCGATATTAAGTGCCCTGCCTATACCACTATAAAGCGTGATATTTATATACACATCAATAGGATCGTGTTAGCCCGTCCATACGGTGTCCGCATGTTTTCACATAACGAATAAAATTTCAACATAAATTGAGAATTTCTTTGAGTGCTCTCCTAAAATGAGCTGGAATTTAAGCCAGCGGTTTAAGTATCAACTCCGCTCAGTAAAATTTGGACATGAGGTTATTAAAACACGACAGGGAGTTATTTCTATCTCTGCTTCGTTTTTTTGGGCTTCTATACCTTGAAGAGCATTTATGCCGCTCTAATAACAATTTACAAGCTCACACAAAGGTTAAACAATTAACCTCAAATCGCATTAATAAAAAGAAAACACACAATTTTTACAATACAGTTTCAGATACTCTCAATTAATGCTGATATATATAAAACCACTCGAAGTTATTGAAGCTAAGCTACCATTAGGACCAAGTCACGAAAACAGGCTACGCAACGAGCGGCACGCCGGCATACCGTACTGCTCTGTCAGACATCATTCTGTCTTGTTCCCTCATTCCAGCTGAAGGCCAGGCCTTAAAACATTACGGCTATTGGCACGGCAGCACTATGAACACTGCTCTGTCAGGCTCACAAAGCCGCTTGAACGGCGACTTCCAGTCCTCAGTTGACAGAAGTTTCTTGACTAAGTTAAAGCATCGACACAATGCAGGTGTTAATTAATTTCCTTTAACTTACCAAGCGTATATCGGCGCTTTAATGTCCGCCCTACGCCACAAACAATAAGGATTATTTGAAATGCTGATCATAATGAGAACATAAATTATTTCGTTAATTTAGGCTTCAATTAACCTAGTTTATTGCAATCCACTTGATTAGCCTGACTTAAGTTACACTTATGCCTATCCCTTGTGGTGGAAATCGTAAGAATTTTTCAAAAGATCAGTGCCTCATACATTATTTTATTATAATCGTGATGAAATCGACGAAATAATCCCAACACCGTGCATACCTCAATATTAATGAATGATGACGTAATACATTTTGTTTTCAGACACAGACAGCACCGAACAGAAGGTATCCATCATGCTGAATGGTGAAGAATCAGAATTGTACTTCGTCAACTGCACCAGCACAAAGGTAATCTTTGTCATAATTAATAATTTTACTTATTATTTTTAACCTTAAACATTAATTACACAGTGATCATTGTTCGAAATCATAAAAATAATTACTGAACTGAATGACGAGTCCTGAAATTCAGGCTTAAAACCACGTATTACTAGTAATTACATTCATGCATCGATATATATGTACTACGTACTAGATTCAGCGTTCCGAACATTTACTATGTTCAACTGATTTGAACTGCAATCCATTCACACTGACTTTAGTATGGTCAATATTAACAGGGTTGTGTATGGAGTGGCGCTCATGATATAAGTACTCGATTCTAAGTGTAAACCTGGATTTGAATAAAAAATATAAATCAAATAAGTAAAATTATTTGTTGTTCAAATATATAAATAGGTTATAACAGTGACGTTTTGGTCAACATTTAAGTTCAGATTTTGAACAAATAGTTTATATGACCGTTCGTGTCTATAGAATATACGTCAATGCATTCATGTTATTAATTGTGAGTATATTTCTAGGAAGAAATCGAGCGATCCGAGCCGCCAGACGCGTTCGTAGTGATCTACTCTGTGGTAGATAAGGCGTCGTTCCAGAAGGCGGAGCAGGAACTAGCGCGGCTGCTGGACTGCGACATGCTGCGCGCCAGGCCTGCGCTGCTCGTCGGCAACAAGATCGACCTGGCCAGAAGTAGAGCTGTCTCCACGCAAGGTAATTTTAATGTATAAATACGAAAGTAAATGTCTAAAGCAGCAGGTCAAGGGTACCCTTAACCGGCGAAAATTTATTATTTAATATATAAATTCGAAAATAACTTTCGAAAAGGACAGGTCTACCCTTAACCGGTGAAAATGTATGAAAAGAACCTATGAATGTGGAAGACGCAAAGTTGTGTCAAGATCAAACATATTTGCTTATGTGTATTTGTTTGTCTCTTACGCTTTCATGGTTAAACTACTGAACCGCTTATGATGAAATTTGATAAAAAGAATTTTTTCAGAGAAAAAAAATTAGGACATTTTTTTTTATATTTGACAGGAACTGAAGGGCTGGCCAGTACAGTCTTTATATGGGGTAAACATAATCGTTGTAGTTCTCTAATTTGCAATATTTCAGAACGAATTATTTAAAGCATAAATAAATTAAATTGTAAAAGGAAACAAGTCAAATACTTTAAAACCAACAACACGAACTAAAATAGCAATACAAAAAAGTAGAAGTTTGGAATGAAAATACCGAACCGCTAAAACAGCATTGGCCTCAGGTATCCGGAATTCGAGATTTCCCGTTTGACGCGGTTCGGTTTTTGCCATCACTACCGAACTACCGGGACGGAAGTCCGGAAAAGAACTTGCGGCTAGACTGCAGCGAAATAACATTATTTCTTCTTTGTTACGTATTTTTAAAGGAAGAGGAGAAGGTTTGCCTATGTTATTGTTAAAACGGTTACTGTTTGAAAGCATTTTTAAAGTTAAGTTTTCTACTTTATAGAGTTCCTATATAGAGCTAAAGAGTTCTTCAGGAGGCGGTAATAGGAACTATTGTTTCTTTTTATTGCAATTAAATGAAATATTCTGTAATCATTTTATATCAATTAAGACAATTACAACAATAGAATTGTCACCTTCGAATGCTAAGCTGCTTTTTTAATCTAGCCAACGAATAAGAAGGCCCTAGCAAATTAAAATAAATTATAAAATTCCACTATTATTACTTACAGTGAACGATAGCGTAATTACAAATAGAACAGTCTGCTGAGACGATTGTACGCAGGTTCAAAACTCAATTCACATACCTCAGACTTATCGAAGTGATGTGCGTATTTTTTAACAATTACGTTTCATTTTAATGGTGAAAGAAAGCATGAGAGGAAACCGAATGCCCAAGAAGCTCAAAAACTAATTTCGATTTCGGGTATTTAAAGTCAGCCAAAACCACTTGGCCAGCGTAGTGTACTAAGGCCTTAACGCTCTCAGTAGTAGAAGAGACCCGTGGTCACCAGGAGACAGTATTTACTATTTATTCGGTAACGAAAAATTTATTATATGAAGTACCTACCTAACTTTCAAATTATAATCTCGATGAAAAAACATAATTTGCAAGTTCACTAGTTGCGTCTCTGTTTAACATTAATAAAATTCGCTTAAACAGATTTACAACAACCAAAGACAAATTATCTACAAGTTACTAGGGAACAAACTCCCGTCCCTTCCCACTTAATACAATCTTACGAGATAAAGTCATCAAGGAAGCCCAAAAAAGGCTCCGAAGCTAATGGAATTACAGGGGCTTACGAAATTATTTTCTGATTACTCCGCCCAGCTGATGAATCACGGGTAAGCTGAGGCTGTAAGTTGTCTTTATGAGGTTTTTAAGGGGTTAGACTATCTAGCTCTTACCATGGAACTCCTGATAGCCAGAATCGGCAGCTCGCATAATAACATCAAGCCATGAATCGTAGCGAATCTTGACACAAATTTTTACCCATTAATTCCACACCAACTTCAATTATTCGCCGTTAGTCTAAATGAGACATTATATAAGTACACATTGTGCATTTGGCAACAACATATCTTAATGTACCTATAGCCACTTTATTTTTTCAATATTTTTGACAATTAATGCTTTATCTACAGTATATAAGTTACATTATATATCAGTGTGGTGCCAATATGACTTCCCAAGGCTACAATCTAGGTCACTCAACCCCCATAGCTACAGCGTATATTCAAGATTGATAAGACGTCGCTTGATTCCACTTATTATCCGGCATTACGGAAGATTGCGGTCAAAATAGATTTCCCGCGAGGCGGAGGATGTTTCGTTCATGTCGTCGATATTTTTGTGTATATAACTTTAGATATATTGTAAGCATTTACTTTTTATAGTATTTTTAATATTTGTTTTAAGAGGAAATTGTGTACGCTGGTGGAGGACTTAATGTTATTTTAAAATATGAAATAGCTTTACTGTGCGGTTCTGCTTGGTGAAACACATTGTCTGCAATAAAAATGCCGCCGACCACTATTACGGAATAAAAATTATATTATGCTCGTGCAAGGTGTCACTTGCAAAAATTCATCCAATATCCAATTTAATTAAGCGGTTCATACGTCAGGTTAAAGATACAAAATATCTTCACAAACTATCACAATTATAAAAAACGTGTTATTTCCTAGCACATAAAGCCGTTCGTGCTGCGCCTGATCTCTCTCCGGTCATGTCGGATTGCCGTCTCACCGAACTATGAAAGTGAAGGAACAGAAAGTGCACCTGTGTATTGCGCAAACACTTATGCACTATAATATATCCTGCGTATCTGGCTGATCGCCGTTGAGATTGGCCGCCGTGATCGAAATTCTAGGCTACGAGGGATTCATTTCCTAAAACCATCCTTACTATTTATAAAGCTTCTTTTAAAATAAAATTCTTGTCCACAGACGGCAAATGTCTGGCCTGTACATACAAAGCGAAATTCATCGAGGTGTCAGTCGGCATCAACCACAACGTAGACGAGCTCCTTGTAGGCATCCTCAACCAGATCAGGCTGAAGAAGCAACAGTATTCTGCCGACGGCGGCAGGGAGTCTTCCCCTGCCCACTGGTACAAGTCCAGGGGCGTCGTCAGGGCAAGTATGAAAGCGCGGCAAATGTTCACCTGGATCTTCGGTAAAGAGGATTCCAAATTCAAAAACTGTGAAAATTTACACGTCCTGTGAGTGGAGAATGACGGACCCGTGTTCGTCTAAACGGAATATGTACTATTGTGATGAGTGAAACGGAACGTGGCTGTATGTGTTAGTTTAAGTTTGCGGGCAACACTGTTTTGTAATTTACGGGATTTGCGTAGTCTTGTTTTGTTATTTTTAAAGATTTACTTATGTATCCCTGCAAAAAAAATCCTTAAAAGATGAAATATTTGTGTAATAGTTTCTCAAACAACTAGTATAAAAATTGAAGAATGTTTATAACAGAACGAACACACTTAGCTTCCTTTGCCTATTATGAGAAAAGCTTCACAAAATATTTAAATATTTATACACACCGCACGATACCAAATTAAACTTTAATATAATAAAATAAAAACAAATTACACAAATTCCCGCCAAAACACCAACCGACACAAACAGTGTTGCAAACAATAAACGCCAACTGTATGGTATTTATATTAATGTGCCAATTTTTGAGAGAATTTAATATATTTAGATAGTTTTGTTTAAGTTAATTAAATGTATACGTAAGGTATATCAGTATTGTCCCTAATGGTGCGAGTAGAGGTTCGTTATAAGTTCATGAAGGTCGATAGAAATCAAATAAGTACTTAGCGATCTTGGACATCATTAATAAAAATATCTTAGAAGAAAAATTTCACTTCTCGTTTTAATTGAGCCTTAGTAAAGTGACAGGTATTGCAACGTAAATCTTGAAGTCATTTTGAGACTTTCAAAAATAAGTGAAATAACAACATAATCTTCAAAACCAAAAAACCCAACTACTACATCAAAAGTACCCAATAATTGTAATGTTGTCCTATGAATACGTTAATGCTTGGCAACAAAAATACATCCATGATAGGTATCCATCGATCCTGCTAAATATCTACGCAAACTAGTGTTTGATTTTTATCGACACTTTATCGAAATCGATAAACGTTCGAGCACCAACGTTGTCGAGAATATCAGCAATATTTATAAGTGATACTTATCTTTTAGATTTACGATATGTTAACATTATTGGACCACGAACGCATATAGTACCTGTAGAGTAACATTGTAATATATATCAATAATTTATCGCTGTAATTGAATTATGAATTACAATCGTCGTAGGGGCGAAAGATCTATTTTGATATTCCCAAACCATAGGGATTTAATAATAAAGATTAGCTAGTTAGTTACCTTATTCATAAACGTTGTTAAAATATGATTAAATAACTATTTTGTTACCATAAGTACGAGATTTAATATAAAAGGAATACTATAAATCATTATTATGAATGTAACGTTTATTTTCGAGGCCTTTGATCTTAAAATCGCTTATTTATAATTATGTAGTTATTAACTTTATTTAGGATATTTTTTATATGTTACTAACTTGACTTACGTCTGTATTTAAAGAAGTTTTAGGGAAATGTAGGAAGGTGCTAATTTAAAATCTAAAGTTTAGTTACAGCGATAAAATGTAGTTTATTTAATAAATCCTTCTGGGTCCATAATATTCCTTCCATCCCAAATAACCTATCTATTATAATGTTTATGGTATTAAGAATTAGACGGCTTTTACATTAGAGGCATGCTCTTCAGTTTGAAAATAACATTAGCTTGCAGAAATCAACAAATCGTAGAAACCATTTTGCAAGAAACAGTAAACTTACATAATCAATATAGAGGTTTATAATCTTGAAACTTCTCGGTTCTAATGTAAAGGTCGTTTAAAATAAAGCCTATAATGCACAAAGGCACAATATATAATATCCTGCATCTAACTTCAGACTACCCCCTGTTCGTAATGGAATTGTAACGGATTTCCGATTCTGATTCCGGGCCTCTATAATTACGTTTTTCGCTGGTCATTTGATTTCCAATTCCGATTCCGGGCCTCTATAATTACATTTTCTGCTGGTAATTTTTTGATATTCTGTGTCTCAACGACACACAATATTTCTATAATGAATTGTCATATTTTAATGTATTTTAGTGCCTTCTGCATCCAATCGTGTCTACCACTTTGTTAATTTCAACTCCGATTCTAGTACCAATTCCGATTCAGACATCCGTAACACTTCTAAAAATATGTAAATAATCCCAAAACGCTTGTAATCTAAATGATATCGATTTTATTTATGTAAGTGATAATGTACATATAAAAAAGCGAATGCACTTAAGGATTTGATGTCGTAAATAAACTGTAGTTAATATTTTACTCTTAACTTATATTACTTAAATTTTATAAACATTTCGAAATTTTACATCTCTATAAAATTAGTTTAATTACTGTTTTTTCAATATTACTTCCATTTTACCTTAAAAAATCATATATTGAAATATGAAGCGAATATTTTGCTTAATAAATTTATAATTAAACTATTACAACAATATAAGGTTAAAAACTGTGTAAAACAAATTAAAATGTGTTTTTATAATATTCATAATATTGTAATAATACATTTATTTAAAACTAGTTACCACATTTATGCCTTAGTTCAAATACAGCTCCATAATGATCTAGAATATTGAACATTTGTGTTAAACATTTTAGAAATCCCATAACCGTGGTTCTAAG